>NW_025534055.1:80000-97500 GCF_020615455.1 Coregonus clupeaformis
TACTCTCTCTGTAGACACTGTAACACTACCTACCACCCAGAGACTGGTACACTACTCTCTCTGTAGACACTGTAACACTACCTACCACCCAGAGACTGGTACACTACTCTCTCTGTAGACACTGTAACACTACCTACCACCCAGAGACTGTTACACTACTCTCTCTGTAGACACTGTAACACTACCTACCACCCAGAGACTGGTACACTACTCTGTAGACACTGTAACACTACCTACCACCCAGAGACTGGTACACTACTCTCTCTGTAGACACTGTAACACTACCTACCACCCATATACTGTTACACTACTCTCTCTGTAGACACTGTAACACTACCGACCACCCAGAGACTGTTACACTACTCTCTCTGTAGACACTGTAACACTACCTACCACCCAGAGACTGGTACACTACTCTCTCTGTAGACACTGTAACCCTACCTACCACCCAGAGACTGGTACACTACTCTCTCTGTAGACACTGTAACACTACCTACCACCCAGAGACTGGTACACTACTCTCTCTGTAGACACTGTAACACTACCTACCACCCAGAGACTGGTACACTACTCTCTCTGTAGACACTGTAACACTACCTACCACCCAGAGACTGGTACACTACTCTCTCTGTAGACACTGTAACACTACCTACCACCCAGAGACTGGTACACTACTCTGTAGACACTGTAACACTACCTACCACCCAGAGACTGGTACACTACTCTCTCTGTAGACACTGTAACACTACCTACCACCCAGAGACTGGTACACTACTCTCTCTGTAGACACTGTAACACTACCTACCACCCAGAGACTGGTACACTACTCTCTCTGTAGACACTGTAACACTACCTACCACCCAGAGACTGGTACACTACTCTCTCTGTAGACACTGTAACACTACCTACCACCCAGAGACTGGTACACTACTCTGTAGACACTGTAACACTACCCACCACCCAGAGACTGGTACACTACTCTCTCTGTAGACACTGTAACACTACCTACCACCCAGAGACTGGTACACTACTCTCTCTGTAGACACTGTAACCCTACCTACCACCCAGAGACTGGTACACTACTCTCTCTGTAGACACTGTAACACTACCTACTACCCAGAGACTGGTACACTATTCTCTCTGTAGACACTGTAACCCTACCTACTACCCAGAGACTGGTACACTATTCTCTCTGTAGACACTGTAACCCTACCTACCACCCAGAGACTGGTACACTACTCTCTCTGTAGACACTGTAACCCTACCTACCACCCAGAGACTGGTACACTACTCTCTCTGTAGACACTGTAACACTACCTACCACCCAGAGACTGGTACACTACTCTCTCTGTAGACACTGTAACACTACCCACCACCCAGAGACTGGTACACTACTCTCTCTGTAGACACTGTAACCCTACCTACCACCCAGAGACTGGTACACTACTCTCTCTGTAGACACTGTAACACTACCTACTACCCAGAGACTGGTACACTATTCTCTCTGTAGACACTGTAACACTACCGACCACCCAGAGACTGCTCAAAGCTACACAGGAGACACTCTGTTTGCACACACACACTCAAGTGCACACACACACACACGCACACACTCAGATGGTCTCTAGGATTCTTTGCAGAGGCCAAATCCACTCTGACTTTAATGGACACTGGGACAGTGAGTCTGGGCTGTGTGTCTGTGTGTGTCTGTGTGTGTGTGTGTCTGTGTGTGTGTGTGTGTGTGTGTGTGTGTGTGTCTGTGTGTGTCTGTGTGTGTGTGTGTCTGTGTGTGTGTGTGTGTGTGTGTGTGTGTGTGTGTGTGTGTGTGTGTGTCTGTGTGTGTCTGTGTGTGTGTGTGTGCTGTGTGTGTGTGTGTGTGTGTGTGTGTGTGTGTGTGTGTGTGTGTGTGTGTGTGTGTGTGTGAATCTTGTGTCCAGTACAGATACTCAAAGTGTATCTTCAGCTGTACAGTAGTAAACCAGGTCTCTAACCTGACATTATACAGGACCGTATATGACACTTTATCTAGACTATAGGTCAACTCAGGTCCATGATTTAATACCATCCACATGAACTTCACTGTCATATCGAGAAGATTTAACTCTAAACTGTCCTACTGAGAAGATTTAGCTCATCAAAATCCTTTTATCTCAGCACAAACTGTGAAACACAGGCACAGAACGCCATGATCTACTTCACGTGGCGGAGGGATATCGACAGGGGCCCTATATTTACCGTGTGCCCCACTACCTATTAACGTGTCGTGATACGGACATAAAGCTGAGTGATGCGTTTCTGATGTGGACAATGTAGAGACCTTGGCTTGCGCCCCAAATGGCACCCTATTTCCTATTTAGTGCACTACTTCTACAAAAGTAGTGCACTAAATAGAAAAAAAGGGTGCCATTTGAGATGCCGGCCTGGTCAGGATGGGTGTTATTTAGGAGGTAGCGAAGATACTGCAATGTGCTGTGCTGTCCAACTCAGAAGGTTTCTGGTATCGATCTTGATGTGGAATGTTTTCACAGTGGTGTACTGTAAGTCACTGGTATACGCAAGTGAATGGTAAATGTTAAAGCCCCCATGCAGTCCTTGTAATTTTAAATCATTGTATGTCTAATATGTCACTGTGATTATTTAATGAAAATAACTCTAAAATATATTTTTTATCATTTGTTTCTCTGAGCCTCCTTCGGCCATTGAAATGCTCAAGCTGATTGTTTGGGTGTTAGAAAACACATATGAAGATATTTACATACATAGCCCTGATTGGCTGAAGGGATGGTCTAGAGCCCACCCCCTTACCCAGATGAACAGTCATTGGTCTATAGTCCCAGTCGGTATTAGATAGAACGTCGTGACCTGTGGTTACCTAGGTTACCCCATTGGCTCACAGCAGAAACTAGATATCTTTCACAAAAAATAAATTATAATTCTGTTTGTTTAAGTCAATTACAAAACTACATTTAAGAAAAGTACAACATGTCTAAAGATTACTGTTGTGTTTTATAGACGGCAGAAGGTTATGCACACGGTGCATGGGTTTAAATGGATCATGTGGTGAGTTCTCTTTTGTTTTATGGAATGTTAATAAACCGTTGTGTCCCTTATTCAAGAGCAAAATAACCCTGCTCCATTTAACCGGGGTTACAATAATTACTTTTCAACATTGCCTGCTCCCGAGTATTCTAACTTAGAAAAACGTAACATTCTAGGACTTCCCTCATGCACCTTTTCATGACGGTGCTAGCAGCCACATGAGTTAAGCTAGCCAAGACATTAAGCTAGCTAAGACATTAAGCTAGCCAAGACATTAAGCTAGCCAAGACATTAAGCTAGCCAAGACCAACAACACAAACAAATGGACTAAACAGCTACAAGTAGTGAGTGGAGTTACAAACGGAACAGTACTAAACAAGTTCAATGTCTTACCTGTGATTAAATGTTTTCCACACACATAGCTGCATGTAGCCTACTTGGACAACGGGTCCCTACATTCCCCACTCTCCCACGCCGAATAGCCTGAAGTCACAGGGCTTCTCACAGGCTCTATTTCCCTACGTGGAGCATTGCGAACCGTAGGTAGGGAGTTTTTACCTGGTTACATGTACGTTGAACAACAAAGCTGCTTTTCTGCATGTTTTGTCATTGCTGTATAACAAAATTTTACAATGGGGGTCAATGGGAAAGAATGTTTGTTTTCCCCAATTTGTGGGCGTGGTCGAGGGGAATTCCTTCTTATGAAGTGAATATCGACTTTGAGTATAATAATCAGATCACATTGTAACGTCATGATGTGGGACAAAAGTTCCATCCCACCTGAACAGGCTGAAATTTCAAGAGCATTATCATCATTTTCAAAATCACAAAAAGAGCATTATCATCATTTTCAAAATTTCAGAGTGTTATTTCGACCTCATATTGTGGAAATATCGTATAAAAAAAAACTGGTATTCACGTTTTTAACTACACTGCCCCTTTAAATGAGAGTGAGAGAAATGTGCCAACAGCTGCAATTTTTTGAATTTGCATTAGTGGAATATTAAAGTGGCAATATGTAACTTTTTGGGCGACCCGACCAAATTCACATAGAAATGTGAGTTATAGATCTATCATTCTACTTGAAAGCAAGTCTAAGAAGCAGTAGATATGTTCTATGTGCGCTATTTCTATGCTTAAGTTTTGTTTTGGGGTATTTTACTTTCGGTTTTGTACACAATCTTCAAACAGCTGAAACAACAATATTTTTTGCTTATGGAAAAATATATTTCACAGCGGTTTAGATGGGTACAATGATTCACTACACTATCCTTGCTTATTTTGTCACATAAACTGAAATTAGGCTATTAGAATTTTAGCAACCAGGAAATGGCGGAGCGATTTCTGCATAGTGCAACTTTAAACAATTCCCTAATATTCCACTGTGACATCATAACTTCTCTCTCCTCTTTTTTTTCTCCAACGTTCCTCTATCTCTCTCTTATGCTTTCATTCCCTACATCCTGCTCTCTCTCTGTTTCCCTCTGTCTCTCTGCCTCTCTGTCTTGCTCTCTGTCAGTGTCTATCTCTGTCTCTCTGTCTTGCTCTCTGTCAGTGTCTATCTCTGTCTCTCTGTCTCTGTCTTGCTCTCTGTCAGTGTCTATTTCTGTCTCTCTGTCTCTCTGTCTTGCTCTCTGTCAGTGTCTATCTCTGTCTCTCGGCGTCTCTGTCTTGCTCTCTGTCAGTGTCTATCTCTGTCTCTCTGTCTCTCTGTCTTGCTCTCTGTCAGTGTCTATCTCTGTCTCTCTGTCTCTCTGTCTTGCTCTCTGTCAGTGTCTATCTCTGTCTCTCTGTCTCTCTGTCTTGCTCTCTGTCAGTGTCTATTTCTGTCTCTCTGTCTCTCTGTCTTGCTCTCTGTCAGTGTCTATCTCTGTCTCTCGGCGTCTCTGTCTTGCTCTCTGTCAGTGTCTATCTCTGTCTCTCTGTCTCTCTGTCTTGCTCTCTGTCTCTCTGTCTCTCTGTCTTGCTCTCTGTCACTGTCTGTCTCTCGGCGTCTCTGTCTTGCTCTCTGTCAGTGTCTATCTCTGTCTCTCTGCCTCTCTGTCTTGCTCTCTGTCAGTGTCTATCTCTGTCTCTCTGCCTCTCTGTCTTGCTCTCTGTCAGTGTCTATCTCTGTCTCTCTGTCTTGCTCTCTGTCAGTGTCTATCTCTGTCTCTCTGTCTCTCTGTCTTGCTCTCTGTCAGTGTCTATCTCTGTCTCTCTGTCTCTCTGTCTTGCTCTCTGTCAGTGTCTATCTCTGTCTCTCTCTGTCTCTGTCTTGCTCTCTGTCAGTGTCTATCTCTGTCTCTCTGCCTCTCTGTCTTGCTCTCTGTCAGTGTCTATCTCTGTCTCTCTGTCTTGCTCTCTGTCAGTGTCTATCTCTGTCTCTCTGTCTCTCTGTCTTGCTCTCTGTCAGTGTCTATCTCTGTCTCTCTGTCTCTCTGTCTTGCTCTCTGTCAGTGTCTATCTCTGCCTCTCTCTGTCTCTGTCTTGCTCTCTGTCAGTGTCTATCTCTGTCTCTCTGCCTCTCTGTCTTGCTCTCTGTCAGTGTCTATCTCTGTCTCTCTGTCTCTCTGTCTTGCTCTATGTCAGTGTCTATCCCTGTCTCTCTGTCTTGCTCTCTGTCAGTGTATGCAGTGAGGGAAAAAAGTATTTGATCCCCTGCTGATTTTGTACGTTTGCCCACTGACAAAGAAATGATCAGTCTATCATTTTAATGGTAGGTTTATTTGAACAGTGAGAGACAGAATAACATCAAAAATATCCAGAAAAACGCATGTCAAAAATGTTATAAATTGGTTTGCATTTTAATGAGGGAAATAAGTATTTGACCCCCTCTCAATCAGAAATATTTCTGGTTCCCAGGAGTCTTTTATAGAGGTAACGAGCTGAGATTAGGAGCACACTCTTAAAGGGAGTGCTCCTAATCTCAGTTTGTTACCTGTAAAAAAGACTCCTGGGAGCCAGAAGCAATCAATCAGATTCCAAACTCTCCACCATGGCCAAGACCAAATAGCTCTCCAAGGATGTCAGGGACAAGATTGTAGACCTACACAAGGCTGGAATGGGCTACAAGACCATCACCAAGCAGCTTGGTGAGAAGGTGATAACAGTTGGTGCGATTATTCGCAAATGGAAGAAACACAAAATAACTGTCAATCTTCCTTGGCTTGGGGCTCCATGCAAGATCTCACCTCGTGGAGTTGCAATAAACATGAGAACGGTGAGGAATCAGCCCAGAACTACACGGGAGGATCTTGTCAATGATCTCAAGGCAGCTGGGACCATAGCCACCAAGAAAACAATTGGTAACACACTACGCCGTGAAGGACTGAAATCCTGCAGCGCCCGCAAGGTCCCTCTGCTCAAGAAAGCACATATACAGGCCCGTCTGAAGTTTGCAAATGAACATCTGAATGATTCAGAGGAGAACTGGGTGAAAGTGTTGTGGTCAGATGAGACCAAAATCGAGCTCTTTGCCATCAACTCAACTCGCCGTGTTTGGAGGAGGAGGAATGCTGCCTATGACCCCAAGAACACCATCCCCACCGTCAAACATGGAGGTGGAAACATTATGCTTTGGGGGTGTTTTTCTGCTAAGGGGACAGGACAACTTCACCGCATCAAAGGGACGATGGACGAGGCCATGTACCGTCAAATCTACCTCCTTGCTCTCTGTCAGTTTCTATCTCTGTCTCTCTGTCTTGCTCTCTGTCAGTGTCTATCTCTGTCTCTCTGTCTCTCTGTCTTGCTCTCTGTCAGTGTCTATCTCTGTCTCTCTGTCTCTCTGTCTTGCTCTCTGTCAGTGTCTATCTCTGTCTCTATGCGTCTCTGTCTCTCTGCGTCTCTGTCTTGCTCTCTGTCAGTGTCTATCCCTGTCTCTATGTGTCTCTGTCTTGCTCTCTGTCAGTGTCTATCTCTGTCTCTCTGTCTTGCTCTCTGTCAGTGTCTATCTCTGTCTCTCTGTCTTGCTCTCTGTCAGTGTCTATCTCTGTCTCTGTCTTGCTCTCTGTCAGTGTCTATCTCTGTCTCTCTGTCTCTCTGTCTTGCTCTCTGTCAGTGTCTATCTCTGTCTCTCTGTCTCTCTGTCTTGCTCTCTGTCAGTGTCTATCCCTGTCTCTGTGCGTCTCTCGCTCCGTATGTCTCTGTCTCTCTACCTCTCTCTCTCCGTTAAGCGATGACCTCAGCTGACCTACAGCAGTGTTCATTTGAATGAATGCATCAGTGCAGATAATCCGCCCTCTGTGTACACACAAACACACACTATAGCAGGACCAACAGTCAACACAGTCATTTCATAACCTGCCTTTTGTCACTTCATCAACGTAACAACAATCTTCATGACTTTTTATTGTTATTAAAATAGAAAATCTATCTATTGACAGCTCAGTGGAACACCTAATATTATGTACTTTGCTTCACTGAAGATCCACATTTTTATTCATGAATGCCTGCATTGTATTCCAGAATTTGTCCATTGTATTCTAGAATGATTCTAGGACCATCCCTTTGTCCTCCAATGCGTTTTTTAAAATAATTGTTTCCAAAATTAGCAGTTCTCGTCATCTTGCAGTGTTCTACTGCTGTAGCTGTGTCTATCTGTTCTGCTGCCAGTGGGGAGTCTTCAAAAAAAGGGATTTTAAAACTGGAAAACCGCCAAGCTATGTTTCTTTTTTCCATTCTACATTGTGTGTGAGGAATTGAACTAAAAATACTGCGGTGATGAACTAAAAGTCGAGTCACTGCGGCAGCACACACACACACAAAGTTTGTCACACATGCACACACACACACATATGCGCACACACGCAAACACCACACACACACACTTCTGTGTGGTGCCCACAGATAGCGCCTGTTAATGTTAAGGTCAGGCGTTGCCGAGGGACTGACTCATTCTGCTGTACACCAGTGTTTGATCACACGAACACACAGGCACACACACACACACACACACACACAGAGGAGTAATGTTTGATCAGCCAGTGGTAGATTAGAGCTGACCCCAGAGTACTCTGACACAGAGGACAGGAATATAGAGCTAGATTAACTAGAAGGGACACGTAGAGAAAGAATATAGAGATAGATTAACTAGAAGGGACACGTAGAGACAGAATATAGAGCTAGATTAACTAGAAGGGACACGTAGAGACAGAATATAGAGCTAGATTAACTAGAAGGGACACGTAGAGACAGAATATAGAGATAGATTAACTAGAAGGGACATGTAGAGACAGAATATAGAGCTAGATTAACTAGAAGGGACACGTAGAGACAGAATATAGAGCTAGATTAACTAGAAGGGACACGTAGAGACAGAATATAGAGATAGATTAACTAGAAGGGACACGTAGAGACAGAATATAGAGCTAGATTAACCAGAAGGGACACGTAGAGACAGAATATAGAGCTAGATTAACTAGAAGGGACACGTAGAGACAGAATATAGAGATAGATTAACTAGAAGGGACATGTAGAGAGAATATAGAGCTAGATTAACTAGAAGGGACATTGTAGAGACAGAATCGAGCTACATTAACTAGAAGGGACACGTAGAGACAGAATATAGAGCTAGAAGGGACATAGTAGATACAGAATGTAGAGCTAGATTAACTAGAAGGGACATAGTATAGACATAATATAGAGCTAGATTAACTAGAAGGGGCATAGTAGAGACGCTACAGGTCAATCTAACTCTCTCCTCTCATGCTAGGTATTTTCAAAGTCAGCGTCTTAGCCCGTGTCCCAAATGGCATCCTATTGCCCACACAGTACACAACTGTTATAGTAGTGCACCATATAGGGAATAAGTGGTGCCCTATACAGGGTGCCATTTGAGACTAGGACTAAGGCTCAGTGGAGAAGAAGGCCACAGGCAGGGAGAATCCACACAAAGACAACGGCAGCTGCCTGAGGACGAGCAGAAATCTGGTCCAAACCAGAGCCACGTGTTTAGAGAGTCGGGACATTGAGGTTTCTGCATTGTGATGCATTTACATGACACATAAACATTCTATGGGCTGCCATTCTGGCTCCCCATTAACATTACATGGGGAATATTCAAATAATGCGATGGAACTGAATGTGTAGAATTAGAGCACTACGTTCTGGTCCCAATGCTCTGGTCAACACGATGTAACATAGCCAGTCTACCTGCTTCTACCATTGTAACTCCTGTTAGATTTAGTTTAGTTCACACTACGCAATTATTTGAGTGAAGTGACTTTCTTTCCTCATACAGGCCACCTTTTCTTTGGGGGGGTGTATCGTTTTCAGAAAGACCTTTCACAGTATAAAATTAACCCCACCACGATGGTGATATTAATGAATGTTAATATTACATAGTGCTTCTGATTTACAAATATGAATGTCAAAGTGTTTAAGTAGCCTGTTGTCTCAGGAACCTCAGTGACTTATAGACTCTCCTTGCACTGCTTTGGCTATCAGTACCTTTAACAGTCAGACTGTATGGTTATATTCTATCAGTACCTATAACAGTCAGACTGTATGGTTATATTCTATCAGTACCTATAACAGTCAGACTGTATGGTTATATTCAATTAATGATTTAAGTGGCTTGTGGATGGAGTAATGTATGAATGTATGCCACGATTAGAGGATATTTGTCCCATAAGCTTTAAAAGCTTTAATTTATGACTCCTGAGTATTGACATGCCCACGTTTGTGTGTGTGTGTGTGTGTCGGTGTGTGTGTGTGTGTGTGTGAGTGTGTGTCCTTCAGCGTCATAATACTGTGTGTTTACTCTGTGTAAACAGAGTCCCCAAAAAGGTTGAAAGTAAGACAAGTGTGTAAGATTATTATCCCTAGCCTTAAGCACAGATATGCTTCACTTCACTTAAATAACTGTATACCCATAGATACACAGTTAGACTCTGCTTATTTGGATACAGTTGTGATAAAGTCTACTGTAAAAAGTGTTGGATTCTTCTGTCTGTGTTGGTTGGATTTTTGTCCTTCTAGTCCTTTCCTACTTCCTTCAAAATGGCCGCCATTTTCTTCTTCTTTTCTTTTCCCATTCTTTATAGAGAACATGATATCATTCTCACGTCTTCTAGAATCCATCCCCAAGCTTCCGAACACCGAAGCTCCATTTACTGTATGTTTTAAAATAAAAAGATAAAAGCATTTTCTCAGGGTCATATGTGAGTGACTGAGAAGCTGGGGGATGAATAATTCAGAGACGTCTAAAAGTTCCAGCGGAGAAGGTATTCTTATCGCCTGTTTTGGAAGAGACAGAGAGATGGCACTCCTGGCCTGAGCATGAAAAAGCTTTAGAGGAGTGGAGTGTGTGAGAACGCATTTGATAGATAGAGAGGTGAAGCGAGAGAGGGGGATAAGGAGGAGGGATAAGTGGAGGGTGGAGGACGGACAGGGGTGAAGAGAGAGGAAAGGAGAGAAGGGAGTGAGAAAAAGGATGGTAGAAGAGAGGTAAAGGGAGATGAAAAGAGAAGAGAACGGAGAAGAGGGGAAGAAAGCACAATAGGAGAAAGAGAAGAAGAAGAAGACAGCAGACGGGATGAGGAGGAAAGGAGAGATGAGAGGAAAGGAGAGATGAGAGGAAAGGAGAGATGAGAGGAGAGATGAGAGGAAAGGAGAGGAGAGATGAGAGGAAAGGAGAGATGAGAGGAGAGATGAGAGGAAAGGAGAGGAGAGATGAGAGGAAAGGAGAGGAGAGATGAGAGGAAAGGAGAGGAGAGATGAGAGGAAAGGAGAGATGAGAGGAAAGGAGAGATGAGAGGAAAGGAGAGATGAGAGGAGGAGAGAAAAAGAGGGAGGAGAGGGTGGACAGTAATGGGCGTTATGACTCGTTGCCCCGGGATTTTAGGAAAACCATGAATAAAAGATGTGTGAAGACACACGGACACAGACACAGAGCCCCAGCATTAGCTAACCAGGATGTGCTCTGGCGCGTCACACTAATCAGCCCTGACGGAAACACTAATTCCCATCCAGTTCTTCCCCCACACACTCCTCACTAATAGAAGCGGTAGGAACAGGTATATTGTGACTCCTCTCTGTGAGGCCTCATGCTCACCTGTCAAAGAGGCAACTTAGGTTCGACAGGAAAAATACATTATCCAGACTTTTTAGGACATTTCTTTTAACACAGCATGTTTAAAGCAATCATGCTAAATCATTTTAGCATCTAAAGATAGGGGAGAGAGGAAGAAATGTACATTTGTTGTGATGATCTTTTTGTCCAGATGGGGGGGGGTACAAGTATTAGCGTGACACGGCCTGTCAGATAGAGGTGCCTGGATGTGGAAGCTTATTGTATTTGTCCTGGGTAAAATAGCCCAGGGGAAGGACTTTGTGGTCGCACCAGGGTGCTCTGATTGTGAAAACAACATCCTGTCAGAACTTGGAAATAGACGCTCTTAACCAGGATTTGAAACATAAAGAAGTTAAACATAAAGGACCAAGTGAAATGTCTATTTGTGTCTCTTTATAGAGAATAAATCGTTTTGGTTCAGTCTAAAGACTGACATGCATGTACATGTTCATATATAACATGGTAGCTGAAAGGATGTAGATAAATAAAGTTAACAATTTGAAAAGCTTATATTTCCCAGATGTCTGCTTATCATTGATTGACTTATGAAACTTACAAAACTTAAAATAGTTTCCTCTATCACAAATGACAAAATTACCCTTGGCGGTGTTTCCTGTTCATTCATATTGTCTTGCAATGTATTCGTTTGTAAGTTAATTGAGGCCCAATCATTTATATTCAGTTGGTGTATTGTTTTGCAATAGTAATTTGTGAAGTGAACACACTTCAGAACATGTTTGCATCCCAAATGGCACCCGATGTCCTATTCAGTGGACTACTAATTGACCAGGGCCTATCAAATCAAATCAAATCAAATGTCTTTCTAAAGCCCCTTTTTACATCAGCAGATGTCACAAAGTGCTTCTACAGAAACCCAGCCTAAAAAACCCCAACAGCAAGCAATGCAGATGTAGGTTCTATAGATTAGACGAGCATAGAACAGTGATCACCAACCCTGGTCCTGGACAGCTAGAGGTTCTGCACACCTGATTCAGTTCATCAATAATCAAGGTGTTAGTGGTTAGTTGATTATTTTAACCAGCTGTGATGTTACAAGAGCTTCAACAACACCTCTAGTCTACAGGACCAAGGTTTGTGACTGACTACTTCAACAACACCTCTAGTCTACAGGACCAAGGTTTGTGACTGACTACTTCAACAACACCTCTAGTCTACAGGACCAAGGTTTGTGACTGACTACTTCAACAACACCTCTAGTCTACAGGACCAAGGTTTGTGACTGACTACTTCAACAACACCTCTAGTCTACAGGACCAAGGTTTGTGACTGACTACTTCAACAACACCTCTAGTCTACAGGACCAAGGTTTGTGACTGACTACTTCAACAACACCTCTAGTCTACAGGACCAAGGTTTGTGACTGACTACTTCAACAGCACCTCTAGTCTACAGGACCAAGGTTTGTGACTGACTACTTCAACAACACCTCTAGTCTACAGGACCAAGGTTTGTGACTGACTACTTCAACAACACCTCTAGTCTACAGGACCAAGGTTTGTGACTGACTACTTCAACAGCACCTCTAGTCTACAGGACCAAGGTTTGTGACTGACTACTTCAACAACACCTCTAGTCTACAGGACCAAGGTTTGTGACTGACTACTTCAACAACACCTCTAGTCTACAGGACCAAGGTTTGTGACTGACTACTTCAACAACACCTCTAGTCTACAGGACCAAGGTTTGTGACTGACTACTTCAACAACACCTCTAGTCTACAGGACTAAGGTTTGTGACTGACTACTTCAACAACACCTCTAGTCTACAGGACCAAGGTTTGTGACTGACTACTTCAACAACACCTCTAGTCTACAGAACCAAGGTTTGTGACTGACTACTTCAACAACACCTCTAGTCTACAGGACCAAGGTTTGTGACTGACTACTTCAACAACACCTCTAGTCTACAGGACCAAGGTTTGTGACTGACTACTTCAACAACACCTCTAGTCTACAGGACCAAGGTTTGTGACTGACTACTTTAACAACACCTCTAGTCTACAGGACCAAGGTTTGTGACTGACTACTTTAACAACACCTCTAGTCTACAGGACCAAGGTTTGTGACTGACTACTTCAATAACGACTGTACTTATTGTACTATGTGGCAGCTTTTTCCCTATAGCCCACAGGGCTCTGGTCGAAAGTAGTGCACTATGTAGAGAATAGGGTGCCATTTCGGATGCACATAGTGTGAGGATGAGATGTCTCTTTCTAATATGCTAATTTGTTGATTATTTGCCTGACAGTGTGTGTCATTATAACTATAGATTTCCTTTCACTGGACAGAGATGTAGTCAATGATCTATTTGGAAAGCATGGTGGAACGTTGGCTGGGATTCTATACCTGCAGTTTGGAATTTGGAATTCCTGTGTGAATAAGACCTTTAAACAGGTTAACATTCACGGATTACCAGGATGCGTAAGTAACACTGAACCATGTATAAGAGCACCAGCTGTTTCAGACGATTGTGTGATCACGCTCTCCGTAGCCGATGTGAATAAGACCTTTAAACAGGTTAACATTCACAGATTATCAGGACACGTAAGCAATAATGAACCATGTATAAGAGCACCAGCTGTTTCAGACAACTGTGTGATCACACTCTCCATAGCAGAGCATGTGCTGACCAGCTGACAAGTGTCTTCACTGACATTTTCAACCTCTCCCTGACCCAGTCTGTAATACCAATATGTTTAAAGCAGACCACCATAGTCCCTGTGCCCAATAACACCAAGGTAACCTGTCTAAATGACTATTGCCCCGTAGCACTCAAATCTGTAGCCATGAAATGTTTTGAAAGGCTGGTCATGGCTCATATCAACACCATCATCACAGACACACTGGACCCACTCCAATTCGCATACTGCCCCAGCAGATCCAAAGATGACGCAATCTCTATTGCACTCCACACTTCCCTTTCCCACCTGGACAAGAGGAACACCTATGTAGTCCCCTGTAGCTCAGTTGGTAGAGCATGGCGCTTGTAACGCCAGGGTTGTGGGTTCGTTTCCCATGGGGGGCCAATATGAAAATGTATGCACTCACTAACTGTAAGTCGCTCTGGATAAGAGCGTCTGCTAAATGACTAAAATGTAAAAAATTTTAAAAAAATATGTGAGAATGCTGTTCATTGACTACAGCTCAGCTTTCAAAACCATAGTGCCCTCCAAGCTCATCACTAAGCTAAGGACCCTGGAACTAAACACCTCCCTCTGCAACTGGATCCTGGACTTCCTGATGGGCAGCCCCCAGGTAGTGAGGGTAGGCAACAACACATCCGCCACACTGATCCTCAACACGGGGGCCCATCAGGGGTGCGTGCTCAGTCCCCTCCTGTGTGCTGCCAGGACAACAACCTCTTCCTCAACGTCACCAAGACAAAGGAGCTGATCGTAGACTACAGGAAACGGAGGGCCGAGCACGCCCCCATTCACATCGACGGGGCTGTAGCGGGTTGGGAGCTTCATGTTCTTCGGTGTCCACATCCCTAAAGATATATCATGGTCCCCCCTCAAGAGGCTGAAAAGATTTGGCCCTCAGATCCTCAAAAAGTTCAACAGCTGCAGCATTGACAGCATCTTGACTGGCTGCACCACCGCTTGGTCCGGCAACTGCTTGGCATCCGACCTCAAGGTGCTACAGAGGGTACGGCCCAGGCCAAGGAGGACACTTTTTGTCATTGACAGCTGGAAATGGTTACGACGTTATCATTTCACCCCCCACTCTCTCCCCAATTTCGATCTTGTCTCATTGCTGCAACTACCCAATGGGCTCGGGAGGCGAAGGTCGAGTCATGCATCCTCCGAAACATGACCCACCAAACCGCGCTTCTTAAGACCCACCCGCTTAATCCAGAAGCACCAATGTGTCGGAGGAAACACCGTTCACCTGACCACCGAGGTCAGCCTGCAGGTGCCCGGCCCACCACAAGGAGTCACTAGAGCACGATGAGCCAAGTAAAGTCCCCCCGGCCAAACCCTCCACCAACCCGGACGATGCTGGGCCAATTTTACGCCACCCTATGGGACTCCCAATCACAGCCAGTTGTGAGGCCTCTAGCAATGCAATGCTGCGCCACTTGGGAGGCCCCTACGACATTAATTTTGACTGGGTTAACTTGAGGGTTAAGGTTTGGGATAGGGTTAAAACAGAAAAAAAACTCTAGGGTTAAGTTCAGGCATTAATTCCGATTGGTTAAGTTAATGATTAAGGTTTGAGATAGGGTTAAGTAAGTTCAGGCATTAATTCCGACAGTTACAGTTAAGGTTTTTATTATTGGTTAACGATTAAGGTTTGGGATAGGTTAAAACAGAAAAACTATTTCACGGTTTAGTTTATCCATTAATTTAGACTGGCCTTGCTTCCTCTTTGTGGATGGATGGCTCAGTGGTCTAAGCAGTTAACTCCTGATCCATGGGTTCAATTCCAGCTCTGGGCAGTAGTTACATTTTTTTTGCCGTTAGTGGACGGTTTTGACTGCGTATCCCGACGTCCTGGGGACCTGCAATTGCTTTTACTACAGATTCAATTTTGACTTGAATCTGGAGTGATCTCTCTGGTGTGTGTGCGCTGATCGTGCAAGTCTCTCTCTCTCTCTCTCTCTCTCTCTCTCT
The DNA here is from genome assembly GCF_020615455.1 of Coregonus clupeaformis. Taxonomy (NCBI): domain Eukaryota; kingdom Metazoa; phylum Chordata; class Actinopteri; order Salmoniformes; family Salmonidae; genus Coregonus; species Coregonus clupeaformis. The sequence goes on from NW_025534055.1 coordinate 95,729, forward strand.
CTCTCTCTCTCTCTCTCTCTCTCTCTCTCTCTCTAGTCAACTTCAGAGTGTGTGATTGACTCTCTGTGGTCCTACCAGTCCACACCTGCTCACTGTTTACACACACACACACACACACACACACACACACACACACACACCCAGGCCCAGAGTGAATGCAACGAGAGATGGAGGCAGTGAGGGAATAGATCAGAGCGATAGTACATGAGTGACGGAGAGGTAGAGAGAGGAGGTAGATGAGTGACAGAGAGAGGAGGTAGATGAGTGACAGAGGGACAGAGAGCGGAGGTAGATGAGTGACAGAGGGACAGAGAGAGGAGGTGGATGAGGGACAGAGAGAGGAGGTAGATGAGTGACAGAGGGACAGAGAGAGGAGGTAGATGAGTGACAGAGGGACAAAGAGAGGAGGTAGATGAGTTACAGAGGGACAGAGAGAGGAGGTAGATGAGTGACAGAGAGAGGAGGTAGACGAGTGACAGAGGGACAGAGAGAGGAGGTAGATGAGTGACAGAGGGACAGAGAGAGGAGGTAGATGAGTGATAGCGGGACATAGACAGGAGGTAGATGAGGGACAGCGGGACATAGAGAGGAGTGAAATAAACAATAAATAAAAAATAACAGTAAACATTACACTCACAAACATTCCAAAAGAATGAAGACATTTCAAATGTCATATTATGTGCAAATAGTTAAAGTATAAAAGGGAAAATAAATAAACATAAATATGGGTTGGATTTACACTGGTGTTTGTTCTTCACTGGTTGCCCTTTTCTTGTGGCAACAAGTCACAAATCGTTCTGCTGTGATGGCACACTGTGGTATTTCATCCAGTAGATAAGAAGTTTATCAAAATTGGGTTTGTTTTTGAATTCTTTGTGAGTCTGTGTAATCTGAGGGAAATATGAGTCTCTAATATTGTCATACATTTGGCAGGAGGTTAGGAAGTGCAGCTCAGTTTCCATTTCATTTTGTGGGCAGTGTGCACATTGCCTGTCTTCTCTTGTGAGTCTGCCTACGGTGGCCTTTCTCAATAGCAAGGCTATGCTCACTGAGTCTGTACATAGTCAAAGCTTTCCTTAAGTTTGGGTCAGTCACAGTGGTCAGGTATTCTGCCACTGTGTACTCTCTGTTTAGGGCCAAATAGCATTCTAGTTTGCTCTGTTTTTTTGTTAATTCTTTCCAATGTGTCAAGTAATTATCTTTTTGTTTTCTCATGATCTGAGGGGACTCTTCTCCAGGTTAATTTCTCTGTAGGTGATGGCTTTGTTATGAAATGTTTGGGAATGCTTCCTTTCAGGTGTTAGTAGAATTTAACGGCTCTTTTCTGGATTGTGATAATTAGCGGGTATCGGCCTAATTCTTCTCTGCATGCATTTGGTGTTTTACGTTGTACATGGAGGATATTTTTGCAAAATTCTGCATGCAGAGTCTCAATTTGGTGTTTGTCCCATTTTGTGAATTCTCTCTCTCCGCTCTTTCTCTCTCTCAAACACACACCCAGGGGGCCTCACATGGCGGCACAGATGTTGTTTGCTCCATAATTCATTGTCTCATTAAACTATTGAGTTAAGCTTACTGTCTCATATTAGAGCTGTGTGATTAAATATGCACACACACACACACACACACACACACACTCTCTCTCTCTCTCTCTCTCTCTCTCTCTCTCTCTCTCTCTCTCTCTCTCTCTCTCTCTCTCTCTATCTCTCACACACACACTTGTAGAGCCATGTGTGTTTAATCCTTTACCCATAGTTGAAACACCCCCTACA
>NW_025534055.1:105000-291840 GCF_020615455.1 Coregonus clupeaformis
CTAGTCATCTCTCTCTTTCTGAGTTTCCTCTCTCTCTGCCCACTCTACTCCCCCCCCCCTCTCTCCCCCTCTCTCTCTCTGACCTGAAGTAGGGCCCGGTATTTTAAATCATATTATTGTTATATATATATATATATCAAAGGACAGCAGTGTGAGTGAAGCGTAGTGTGGAGGAAAAAACAACAACTTTTGTAGCATTCTCTCGTTTACAACATCCATTATTTCATTCATACTCGCATTTGACAAGACTCAAATTTAATTGATTCTATGTAAAACGCACAAATTATTTTTGGTTTTGCTAGGGCATTGTGGACGTGGATGGTGGATGGGTGTAAGCATCTGCCTCTGAATCCAAAGGTTGCAAGTTTGAATCCAACGATAAAAAGTTGTTTTCGATAGTTTAGTTTTAACACTTACCTTAACCATTTGGAGTTAATACCTACACTTAACCTTAAACAAATCTGAACTTTGGAACAACTATATATCCTGTTCCTGTGAGTAAGGCTGCAGTCAGATAGAGAATGGCCAGTCTGTCACTGAGGGCTAGAGGAGAGAACAGGACACACACACAGAGAGAGAGAGAGAGAGAGAGAGAGAGAGAGAGAGAGAGAGAGAGAGAGAGAGAGAGAGAGAGAGAGAGAGAGAGAGAGAGAGAGAGAGAGAGAGAGAGAGAGAGAGAGAGAGAGAGAGAGGCACAGATGCAGACACACACACACACACAGAGAGAGAGAGAGAGAGAGAGAGAGAGAGAGAGAGAGAGAGACACACACACACACAGAGTTAGAGGCTAGAGAAGAGGACAGCACATGCTGTACTGTCTAGGAGTGTTTCCCCTTCCGCTTCTCTCAACCCTTCTGCTCCCCATGAGACGTGTGTGTTTGTATGTGTGTTTTTGTGTGTGTATGTGTGTGCAGCCCTCCAGAGGAATGCTAGAGACTGGCGGCCGTCTTCTTAAATAGTGTGCGTGTGTCTTTCTGAGCTTGTGTGTCTGTGGCCCAGTCCATTTTCTGTCTGGCTCGATATGTGGAGCTGCCGTGACGATGGTAGGGAGAGAGAGAGGTTACTATCAATGACCTTTGAACTGGCCCCGTCTATGTTTGGAACACTTGAAATGTCTGCCGCAACACATGTTATATTGGTGCTGGGACCCAGAGGAACACGCTAAAAGCTTTAGCGACCACTCTCTCAATCTCTCTTTCCCCCTCGCTCTCGCTCTTGCTCTCTCTCTCTCTCTCTCTCTCTCTCTCTCTCTCTCTCTCTCTCTCTCTCTCTCTCTCTCTCTCTCTGTCCATCTCTCTTTTGCTCTCTCTGTCTCAAACTCTCAATCCATCTCTCCCCCTGTCTCTTTTACACACCCACGTCATAGATTGATGTAGGATGGCGCTGCATTGGATAGCTGCCGTTTTATCAGCAATTTAAAAAAAAAAATTGTGCTGATCTTACAGTTTTTTGTACATAATGTTTCCGCCATCATTTCCTATGAACGAAAAGAGCTTCTGGACATCAGAACAGCGATCACTAACCTCAATTTGGATGAAGATTTCTACTTCAACGAGTCGGAGGCGCAAGACAAACTGCTCACCCCGGACCAGGCCCTGATCCCTGAGACGCAAAGGAAAAGACTGGTGTGAGTAAATAAACCACTACCCTCTGTTCTATTGGCCAACGTACAATCCCTGGAGAACAAACTGGACGAGCTCAGTTTGAGACTATCCTATCAACGGGACCTGAAGAACTGCAGTATCCTATGTTTCTCTGAGTCATGGCTGAACAAGGACATGGATAATATACAGTGGATTCAGACCCCTTGACTTTTTCCACATTTTGATACGTTACAGCCTTATTCTAAAATTGATCAAATACATTTTTTTCCTCATCAATCTACACACAATACCCCGTAACTGTCACAAATTCAGCCGAGGCTGCCCCTACTCCTTGCTCGGGCAGGCTTCGGCGTTCGTCGTCACCGGAATACTAGCTGCTACCGATCCATGTTTCTATGTTCGACTTGTTTTGTCTGTATTGGTCTCACCTGTTTCCCATCATGTAGTTATGTCTTCCCTATTTAACCCTATGGCTCACACTGTGTGTTGTGCGTGTTTGCTCATGTTTTGGTTGTCGTATGTGAGCGGGTTTGTTTCTCCCTGCGTGGAGGTATGTTCATTAAGTTACCTACAAGTAAAGTACGTTTTCCGATTAGCTCTGTGTCCTGCGCCTGACTTCGTCCTACCGCATTACACTGACGCCTTGACAGTAACGACAAAGCAAAAACAGGTTTTTAGAAATTTTAGCAAATCTATTAAAAATAGAAAACAGAAATACCTTATTTACATAAGTATTCAGACACTGTATAACACCACAAACCGATGCTGGCACCAAGACCGTACTCAACGAGCTGTATATGGCCATAAGCAAACAAGAAAATGGGAAACTGAAATCTGTTTTACCTCATTTTACCAGCATGTCACCTGTGCAACTAGAGGAGACAAAGCTCTAGATCACATTTACTCATTTCACAGCGATGCATACAAAGCTCTCACTCGCTCTCCATTTGGCAAATCTGACCATAACTCCAACCTCCTGATTCCTGCTTACAAGCAAAAACTCAAACGGGAAGTACCAGTGATGCGCTCAATAAGGAAGTGGTCCGATGAAGCGGATGCTAAGCTACAGGACTGTTTCGCTAGCACAGACTGGAATATGTTTCGGGATTCATCCGATGGCATTGAGGAGTAACCTGCTTCATTAATACATTTAATAAGTGTATCGATGATGTCATCCCTACAGTGACTGTACGTACATATCCCAACCAGAAGCTATGGATTACAGGCAACATCCGCACTGAGCTAAAGGCTAGAGCTGCCGCTTTCAAGAAGCGGGACAATAATCCAGACGCTTATAAGAAATCCCGCTACGACCTCCGATGAGCCATCAAACAGAGAAAACGTCAATACAGGACTAAGATCGAATCCTACTACACCGGCTCTGACGCTCGTCAGATGTGACACGGCTTGCAAACTGTCACGGATTACAAAGGGAAACCAAGCCGCGCGAGCCTACCAGATGAGCTAAATGCCTTCTATGCTCGCTTCGAGGTGACCAACACTGAACCATGTATGAGAACACCAGCTGTTCTAGGTGACTGTGTGATCACGCTCTCCGTAGCCGAAGTGCGTAAGACCTTTAAACAGGTTAACATTCACCTCTGTTTGTGAAACAGTCTGATTCTGGATTCAGCTGCTGTGTTGGTAACCTAAGTACAATCAAAGGAACAACAATTACTCTTGTGAATTGTAATATTTCAGTTTGCTAACAGCAGGTGACACCAGGTCATAGAAATAGAAAAGGGTCTGGATACTGATTCTGTTTTTCTTCTCTCTCCTCAACCCCTCCCCCTCTCCTCTCCCCCTCTCCCCTCCCCCTCTCCTCCTCCATTTCTTTCCTACTCCCCCATCCTCCCTCCAGACTGCTTCTCCTCTAAGGGGGAGGACAGGTTGTTCAGGAGGCTGTTCCGGAGGTACAACCAGTTTATCAGGCCGGTGGAGAACGTCTCAGACCCCGTCACCGTGGAGTTTGAGGTATCCATGTCACAGCTCGTCAAAGTGGTAAGACACACACACAAGTACACACACAGGCACACACACACACACACATACACACACAAGCACGCACACACACACACATACACACACAGGCACGCACACACACACACATGCACACACAGGCACGCACACACACACACATACACACCAACACCATGAACCGAGCACAGATACACACACACACACACACGTACACACACAGGCACGCACGCACACACACATACACACCAACAAGCGTGAATGCACACACACGTACCTGAGCATACACACACAGAAACACACCATGAACCGAGCACAGATACACACACACACACAGACAAATTCCATTAGCTTTTCTCTGATGAGCGAGAGTAATGTGGTCAGAATCTAATCTCACTAAAAGTGCCCACTCAGCTGAGTGAGTGTGTGTGTGTGCGCGTGCGTGCGTACGTACGTGCACTCATCTGCTCTGTGGATAATGCCCCTGCTTTAGTCAGATTAGATTTCTTCCACATAAAGAAAGAACAGAATAGAGAAAGAATTCCACCTTGGAAAGATAACAAAGGTCCAAAGTGAATGAGACAGTCAGGTTATAAACCTATTGTCAAGGTAACGCTTGGATTAAGGCAAATATGCAGGCGAGCAGTTTACTGCTATGCTGATTATGAATGAGTGACACGTCAGCACTGTCAGCAGGTGATCTTAGGTCCGTGTGTGTGTTTGTGTGTGTGCGTGTGTGTGCCTGTGTGTGTATGTGAGGTCAGATTAGTCAGTGTATTGAGGGGAACAGGGTCACTGACCTCCACCTGAATACTTTTACTGCAGCTTTCAATCATTCAGGCCTGTCAGTCAAACTAAGCCTTAAGAATGGGAGGGAAAGGAGAAGCTCGATTCCATTCCAATTCTCACTCACTTCAATTCCAATTCTATGCATTTCTAATCTACCCCAGTTCCAATTCCAATTCTATCCCAGTTCAAATTCTAATCCTACCCCAGTTCCAATTCTAATCCTACCCCAGTTCCAATTCTAATCCTACCCCAGTTCCAATTCTTATCCTACCCCAGTTCCAATTCAAATTCTACGCCAGTTACATTTTAATTGTACCCCAGTTACAATTCTAATTCTACCCCGGTTACAATTCTAATTATATCCCAGTTCCAATTCTAATTATATCCCAGTTCCAATTCTAATTATATCCCAGTTCCAATTCTAATTATATCCCAGTTCCAATTCTAATTATATCCCAGCTCCAATTCTAATTATATCCCAGTTCCAATTCTAATTATATCCCAGTTCCAGCAGCCAGGTCTCCCTTGGTAAAGAGGTCTTTTGACCTGGTTCAATAAAGGTTACATAAAAAGTGCAGGTCAATTCCTAAACTGGATGGAATTGACCTTGACTCTTGTAGAGAGCTAGCCTGGTCCCAGATCTGTTTGAGCCTTCATACCACTCTTGGCATGTTCATCACATCACACAAACACATGGAGTGGCAAGGAGCAGAATGGTATCACAAACAGACTGACACCCAGGTCAGTAGAGAGCAATGTTAAGCCAAAATCCGTGGATTTGGCGATAATCATTGTTTGACTGTTGGTTCAAAATGCTGTTGAGTAGAAAAGGGAGTAATTCTTCTTCAGTCAATAGACGTGAACACAATGCAACACAACGTGAGCCGTTTGGTGACGACGAGAAACCGGGTTATCAGTCAATAGACGTGAACACAATGCAACACAACGTGAGCCGTTTGGTGACGATGAGAAACCGGGTTATCAATGTTACACAACGTGACGTCATCACAGTCACTAGCCTTTTTATGAAGCACATTCTATTTCTCTCAACTGACCTTTAAAAAGCTTCCCCAAGTTTAAAAACTGGCGTGTGGTTTATGTCCATATTCAAAATGGCCGATCAATGATCAACGGGGAGAAGAAACAGGGTGGAGAAGGGGATTGTGTCCCAAATGGCACCCTATTCCCTACATAGTGCACTACTTTTGACCAGAGCGCTATGGGTAGTAGTTAAGTAGTGCACTATGTAGGGAATAGGGTGCTATTTGGGACACAATCCCCTTCTCCTCCCTGTTTCTTTTTCTTGTTAGAGGTGACATTTAATAAGGGTACTCAGTTTGTTTTGACTGGTTTTCTGACTGCGGCGGCTGTGTACGGCACAAATAGGACTAACACACACACACACATGGTCATTGCACAAACACACACACAAGCTCACACACACTCACACACACACACACACACAGACACACACTGCTGCAGGCTAACCTATGATCTGTTTCTTGTCTGTAGGATGAAGTGAATCAGATCATGGAGACAAATCTGTGGCTGAGACACGTAAGTACACACACACACACACACAACAATGATCTTATTGATGACTAATATGTTCCCTCAGAGGCATACTAGGGGATGGGATGAGGCAGGGAGGGAGGGAGCTGTCTGATTTTGTTAATGTCTAACATCAATATAAATGTGGGACCCTTGCTTTCATTGTGTGTGTGTGTGCGTGCGTGCACGCTTTCATGCGTGTGTGTGTGTGTCTACATGTGTGCACGAGTGCCTCCAAGCATATGAGTGTATGTGTATGTGTGTGTCCCTTTGTGTGTGTGTGTGTGTGTGTCCCTCTGTGTGTGTGTGTGCCTCCGTGTGTGTGTGTGTCCCTCTGTGTGTGTGTGTGCCTTTGTGTGTGTGTGTGTCCCTCTGTGTGTGTGTGTGTGCCTCCGTGTGTGTGTGTGTGTGTCCCTCTGTGTGTGTGTGTCCATCTGTGTAGAGACATTCATCCAGTCCTTAATCAATATGCTTCACTGTGGCCATGCTACAATGAACAGAGCCTCTGGAGGGTCTATGGCCCGCTGTCATTAACTGTTGACCTCTAGATAGCTAGGTGGCTTCTCTGGAACTACATGAACTATTGACCTCTAGATAGCTAGGTGGCTTCTCTGGAACTACATGAACTATTGACCTCTAGATAGCTAGGTGGCTTCTCTGGAATTACATGAACTATTGACCTCTAGATAGCTAGGTGGTTTCTCTGGAACTACATGAACTATTGACCTCTAGATAGCTAGGTGGCTTCTCTGGAACTACATGAACTATTGACCTCTAGATAGCTAGGTGGTTTCTCTGGAACTACATGAACTATTGACCTCTAGAAAGCTAGGTGGCTTCTCTGGAACTACATGAACTATTGACCTCTAGATAGCTAGGTGGCTTCTCTGGAACTACATGAACTATTGACCTCTAGATAGCTAGGTGGCTTCTCTGGAACTACATGAACTATTGACCTCTAGATAGCTAGGTGGCTTCTCTGGAACTACATGAACTATTGACCTCTAGATAGCTAGGTGGCTTCTCTGGAACTACATGAACTATTGACCTCTAGATAGCTAGGTGGCTTCTCTGGAACTACATGAACTATTGACCTCTAGATAGCTAGGTGGCTTCTCTGGAACTACATGAACTATTGACCTCTAGATAGCTAGGTGGCTTCTCTGGAACTACATGAACTATTGACCTCTAGATAGCTAGGTGGCTTCTCTGGAACTACATGAACTATTGACCTCTAGATAGCTAGGTGGCTTCTCTGGAACTACATGAACTATTGACCTCTAGATAGCTAGGTGGTTTCTCTGGAATTACATGAACTATTGACCTCTAGATAGCTAGGTGGCTTCTCTGGAACTACATGAACTATTGACCTCTAGATAGCTAGGTGGCTTCTCTGGAACTACATGATCTATTGACCTCTAGATAGCTAGGTGGCTTCTCTGGAACTACATGAACTATTGACCTCTAGATAGCTAGGTGGCTTCTCTGGAACTACATGAACTATTGACCTCTAGATAGCTAGGTGGCTTCTCTGGAACTACATGAACTATTGACCTCTAGATAGCTAGGTGGCTTCTCTGGAACTACATGAACTATTGACCTCTAGATAGCTAGGTGGTTTCTCTGGAATTACATGAACTATTGACCTCTAGATAGCTAGGTGGCTTCTCTGGAACTACATGATCTATTGACCTCTAGATAGCTAGGTGGTTTCTCTGGAATTACATGAACTATTGACCTCTAGATAGCTAGGTGGCTTCTCTGGAATTACATGAACTATTGACCTCTAGAAAGCTAGGTGGCTTCTCTGGAACTACATGAACTATTGACCTCTAGACAGCTAGGTGGCTTCTCTGGAACTACATGATCTATTGACCTCTAGATAGCTAGGTGGCTTCTCTGGAACTACATGAACTATTGACCTCTAGATAGCTAGGTGGCTTCTCTGGAACTACATGAACTATTGACCTCTAGATAGCTAGGTGGCTTCTCTGGAACTACATGAACTATTGACCTCTAGATAGCTAGGTGGCTTCTCTGGAACTACATGAACTATTGACCTCTAGATAGCTACGTGGCTTCTCTGGAACTACATGAACTATTGACCTCTAGATAGCTACGTGGCTTCTCTGGAACTACATGAACTATTGACCTCTAGATAGCTAGGTGGCTTCTCTGGAATTACATGAACTATTGACCTCTAGATAGCTAGGTGGCTTCTCTGGAACTACATGAACTATTGACCTCTAGATAGCTAGGTGGCTTCTCTGGAACTACATGAACTATTGACCTCTAGATAGCTAGGTGGCTTCTCTGGAACTACATGAACTATTGACCTCTAGATAGCTAGGTGGCTTCTCTGGAACTACATGAACTATTGACCTCTAGATAGCTAGGTGGTTTCTCTGGAACTATTGCATACTTGACTGAGCAGTGAATTAGTCTTCTCTCTTTCTCTCTCTGTTTCTTTCTCTCTCTCTCTCTCTCTCTATCTCTCTCTCTCACTCACTTCAATTCAATTCAATTCAATAGACGTTATTGACATGGCAAGTTAAATAACTTATATTGTCAAAGTATAGATATAACAAAAATGGTGGGACCAACAGCAATAATAATAATAGTAGTTGTGGAAATGGGATCACCATTAACAGCAACTACAACAACAATATTAATGAGAATAACAATACATTAAAGCAATAGTAGTCGACCAATCTCAACATGACTGAGAAGACACTTACATGGTATGAAAGCCAAAACAAAACAGGAAATATTATTGACATGACATTACACTTTTCACTGGATGTCCAGTGCACATTTGCACATTTAGGCTTTTCACCCAATAAATATTAGATTTTTTCTTCCTCTTTTATAGTTTCTAATTCTTTGTACTGAATGATACTTTTGGGAAAGAAAGATTCTCTTAGGTCTGAGTATTTGTCACAGTCTAATAAGAAATGCATCTCTGTCCCTACCTCTCCCCGGGGGCAGAGTGAGCACAGCCTGTCCTCTCTGGGCAGCCAGGTTTGCCTGTGACGACCGGTCTCTATAGCCAGACTGTGCTCACTGAGTCTGTACCTAGTCATTGTTTTCCTCAGTTTTCTATCAGTCACAGTGTTCAGATAGTCTGCCACCATGTACTGTCTGTTTAGAGCCAAATAGCATTGAAGTTTACTTTGATTTTTTGTGGTGTCTTTCCAATAGGTGATATATTTTTCTTTTTGCTTTGTGATGATTTGGTTGGGCCATATTTTCTGAGTGCTGTCCTGAGGCTCTATGAGGTTGGTTTGGGTTAATGAACTGAGCCTCAGAACCAGCTGGCTGAGGGGACTCTTATCTTTCATCTCTTGACATAGTAGAGCTGTGTGATGGAATGTTTTGGGATCACTTGTTTTTAGATGGTTGTCAAATTTGATGGCTCTTTTTTCTATTCGAATAAGGAGGGGGTATTGGCCCAATTCTGCTCTACATGCGATATTTGGAGTTTTTCTTTGCACTTGCAATACAGTCTTGCAAAACTCTGCATGCAGTATTTCGATTGGATGTTTGTCCATTTGGTAAATTCAGTATTAGAGAGCGGACCCCATACTTCGCTGCTACATAGAGCAATTGGTTCTATAACTGATTGGAAAATGTTGAGCCAGATTCTAATTGGAATTTTGATTTTAATATTCCTTTTAATGGCATAGAATGCTCTTCTTGCTTTGTCTCTCAGCTCATTCACAGCCATGTGAAAGCTACCTGTGTTGCTGATATTTAGTCCTAGATATGTGTAATTTTTGGTGTGTTCTAATAGAACTGTGTCCAAATAGAATTTATATTTGTCATCCTGATTTCCTGACCTTTTTTGGAATATCATTATATTCGTTTTTTTTAGATTAACGTTCAGAGCCCAGGTCTGACAGAACCTGTGCTGATGATCTAGATGCTGCTGTAACCCCTCCTTAGTGGGAGACAGTAGCACCAGGTCATCTGCGTACAGCAGACACTTGATTTCAGTGTTGTATAGGGTGAGACCAGGTGCTGTTGATTCTTCTAATGTTTTTGCCAATTCATTAATGTAGATGTTAAATAGTGTTGGACTTATTGGGCAGCCCTGTTTCACTCCACGTCCCTGAGAGAAGAAGTCTGTTTGCTTGTTGCCGATTTTAACTGCACATTTGTTTTTAGTGTACATTGATTTAATAACATAATGTTTTCCCTCCAATACCACTTTCTATTACTTTGTAAAAAAGATATTTTGTGACAAATTGAATTAAATGCTTTATTTAAGTCTATAGAACACGAGAAGATTTTGCCTTTGTTTTGGTTAACTTGTTTGTCCATTAGAGTCTGGAGGGTGTAAATGTGGTCTGTTGTACGATAATAATAAAAAAATCCAATCAGGCTTCTGCTTAGGACGTTGTAGTCATCAAGGAAATGATGTAGTCTGCTGTTTATGATACTGCAGAGAATTTTCCCCAAGTTGCTGTTGACGCAAATTCCTCTGTAATTATTTAAACGTGTAAAATCTCTCTCTCTCTTGCTCTCTCTCTCTTTCTCTCTCGCTCTCTCTCTCTGTTTCATGCTCTCTCTTTCCATCTCCACCTACACTGTCTTCTCTGTCTTCCATCTTTACCTACACTGTCTTCTCTGTCTTCCATCTCCACCTACACAGTCTTCTCTGTCTTCCATCTCCATCTTCACTGTCTTCTCTGTCTTCCATCTCCACCTTCACTGTCTTCTCTGTCTTCATCTCCATTTTCCCTCTCTTCTCTGTCTTCCATCTCTGCCTTCACTGTCTTCTCTGTCTTCCATCTCCACCTTCACTGTCTTCTCTGTCTTCCATCTCCATCTTCACTGTCTTCTCTGTCTTCATCTCCATTTTCCCTCTCTTCTCTGTCTTCCATCTCCACCTTCACTGTCTTCTCTGTCTTCCATCTCCATCTTCACTGTCTTCTCTGTCTTCCATCTCTACCTTTACTGTCTTCTCTGTCTTCCATCTCCACCTTCACTGTCTTCTCTGTCTTCCATCTCCACCTTCACTGTCTTCTCTGTCTTCCATCTCCACCTTCATTCTCCCTCTTTATCTCCCTCCATCTCTCTCCCTCCATCTCTCTCCCTCCTTTTCCCTCTCTCCCTTTTTCTTGGCAGTCATAACTGCTGAGACGTTCTCTCTCTTTTTTTCTCTCTCTCTCCAGCTGAAACTCATGTGATGGGGATTAGAGAATATTTCAGAGAAATCATCCCTCTCTTTTTAAGTGGATGTGTGAAGAGTGCCAGCTTATGCCTCTCTACCTCTTTCTACCTCTTTCCATCTGTCTCTGTAGAACAGGAGGGTGATATACACATTTTAACCTTGAGTATACCGCTACTGGGCTAACAAAATATAATATAAAGATCTCTCTCTGTACCTCTCTCTCTCTCTCTCTCTCTGTCTTGCTCTCTCTCACTCTCTCTCTCTCACATATCAATGTGATCAGCCAAGCATGCACGTTAGAGTTAACATGTTTAAACTCTTACAGAGAGTAACATACACTCCCAGTCCTTCAGTACACTTACATGTCAACAATTTGAAACTGTGTCTCTACCTGTCCAAAACTCCTAATTTTGTAAGTTTGCATTTTAGGTATAATTTCAATATTGAACTCTCTGTCAGACATACACTGAGTGTACAAAACATTAGGAACACCTGCTCTTTCCATGACATAGACTGAACAGGTGAATCCAGGTGAAAGCTATGATCCCTTATTGATGTTGTTTGTTAAATCCACTTCAATCAGTGTAGATGAAGCGGAGGAGATTTTTAAGCCTTTGATACAATTGAGACATGGATCGTGTGTGTGCCATTCAGAGGGTGAATGGGCAAGACAAAAGATTTAAGTGTCTTCGAACGGCGTAGTTGCCAGGCTCACCGGTTTGTGTCAAGAATTGCAACACTACTGGGTTTTTCACGCTCAGCAGTTTCTCGTGTGTGAATCAAGAATGGTCCACCACCCAAGGGACATCCCAGCCAACTTTGACACAACTGTGGGAAGCGTTGGAGTGAAAATGGGCCAGCATCCCTGTGGAGTGCATGCCCTGACAAAGTGAGGCTGTTCTAAGGGCAACTCAATATTAGGAAGGTGTTCCTAATGTTTTGTACACTCAGTGTATACATTCATTATTAATGAAATAACACAATTATTTACTGACAGGACTCAGTTGATGTAAATGTTAAATGTAGAAATGTGAAAAGAGTTCTGTCTCTTTTATGATAATATTATGAGTAACTCATCCAGAATGCCGCAGCCCGTCTGGTGTTCAACCTTCCCAAGTTCTCTCACGTCACCCAGCTCCTCCGCACACTCCACTGGCTTCCAGTTGAAGCTCGCATCTGATACAAGACCATGGTGCTTGCCTACGGAGCTGTGAGGGGAACGGCACCTCCGTACTTTCAGGCTCTGATCAGTCCCTACACCCAAACGAGGGCATTGCGTTCATCCACATCTGGCCTGCTGGCCCCCCTACCTCTGTGGAAGCACAGTTCCCGCTCAGCCCAGTCAAAACTGTTCGCTGCTCTGGCACCCCAATGGTGGAACAAGCTCCCTCACGACGCCAGGACAGAGGAGTCACTCACCACCTTCCGGAGACACTTGAAACCCCACCTCTTTAAGGAATACCTGGGATAGGATAAAGTAATCCTTCTACCCCCCCCTTACCCCACCCCCCCCAAAAAAAATAAAAAAAAACGTTGTAAAGTGGTTATCCCACTGGCTATAAGGTGAATGCACCAATTTGTAAGTGGCTCTGGATAAGAGCGTCTGCTAAATGATGTAAATGTAAATGAGTTGAAAGAGAAAGGCAAACTAACAACTAAAGCTCTCATAGGAATCAAATGGGAAAGCTAGCCTAGCATGAAACTACATGGCTAACACACACAGACACACACACACACACACACACACTCATTCATGCTGTGTTTGTGTTTCAGATCTGGAACGACTACAAACTGAGCTGGGCCCCAGTAGAGTTTGATGGGATTGAGTTCATCAGAGTTCCATCCAACAAGATCTGGAGACCTGACATAGTGCTGTATAACAAGTGAGTCATGACATAGTGCTCTATAACAAGTGATTTTGCCATGTCACTTAGCAGAAACTTTATTCGGGAAATGCAGAGATTTTTAGTATGTGTATCAGATCAATGTTGATATTGAACCGACAAAATTGGTGTTGTGAGTGCCATGCTCGTACCAACTGAGCCACACAGGACCAAGTACTAAAGTAGGTGCTAAGAGCTAAACTATGTGTGTGAAGAGACTCATACCAACTGAGCCACACAGGACCAAGTACTAAAGTAGGTGCTAAGAGCTAAACTATGTGTTTGAAGATACATTTTACTGACATTTATATGAACGATTTCCATTTTCTATGGATTTAATTTTCTATTAATATCATATCCTTTTAATTTAATTTGTTTTTATTCCAATATACATTGCAAAGCAACAAAATGAAAATACCCTTATCACAAAAGACAGCTTTCTCTTCTCATAGTGTCAGGATACTATCCTCCTCTCTTCCCTTGTTTACTTCTCTCTTTATTACCCTCTCACCTTCCCCATACCTGCCCTTTCCTGTCCCCCCCCGACCCCTGACAGTGCGGTGGGAGACTTCCTGGTTGAAGATAAGACCAAAGCTCTGTTGAAGTTTGACGGTACAGTCACCTGGGTTCCCCCCGCCATCTTTAAGTCCTCCTGCCCAATGGACATCACCTACTTCCCCTTCGACTACCAGAACTGCTCCATGAAGTTCGGCTCCTGGACCTACGACAAGGCCAAGATCGACCTGGTGCTCATTGGGTCAAAGGTTAGAAGAATATTTGCACATCAAGTCCATTATCCTGATACACCATTTTGTGGTATAGAGCTAGAAAGGAATTATGGGCGGGGTTCAATTCTTGACTATGGTAAAAGCTTTAATCTAAGAGTCTCAGTTACTGACTCCGTAGTCCAAAATTGTGTAATCCAACCAAGATTAATGCATGTTTATGAAATAACTACCCAGAATCAAGCCCTCAATAAACCCGATATCGCCTACCTCAGGTCAACCTCAAAGACTTCTGGGAGAGCGGCGAGTGGGAGATCATCGATGCTCCGGGCTACAAGCACGACATCAAGTACAACTGTTGCGAGGAGATCTACCCAGACATCACCTACTCCTTCTACATCAGACGCCTGCCTCTCTTCTACACCATCAACCTCATCATCCCATGTCTCCTCATCTCTTTTTTAACAGTCCTGGTCTTCTACCTGCCCTCCGACTGCGGAGAGAAGGTGCGGTGCCTTTCAGGAAGTGTCCACACCCCTTGGACTTTGCCACATCTTGTTGTGTTGACTGTGTTGAACATCTTTGTGGTGGTGAACGTTGTCATGTTGGTGTGTTACAATCTGTTATCCATTATCACCAGCATCAAACCAGCATCTACAGGATATAGTATGTGGAAACGGACATTTTATATTTTATACATTCTGCAGTCAAAGAAATTAAACAAAATACAAATTATTGATTGCAAAACATTATAAAATGAAGAAGTTCTAGAAATTGTCTGAATAATTATGTAATTTTCCAAAATTACAAATTGTTCTACTTATTTGAATATAATTTTTCAATTTTTCATTGATCATTAACATTTGTAGAATTCTCTTTTGATTTTGACAATAAAAAGTACTTCCTGTCAAAGTCAGTGACAAAAAAATCCCAATGAAATGCATTTGAATTCCAGGTTGAAACACAACAAAATGTGGAAAAAGTCCAAGGGGGATGAATACTTCCTATAGGCACTGTAATAATGTTATAACATGTTGCTATAGTAATGAAGTAGGGTCCGCCAACTCAATTCCACCAACACAAAGGCATGTGTTGGAGAAACTGAGTGTGCAGACCCTACTTCATATACACTGCTGTAAATTGCTATGGATAAAAGTGTCTGTTAAATGAGACATATTATATATTATATAATTATACTAGTTTTATTATATTTATTATTATATTATAATTATAATATATATTTTTTGCCCAGCACCCAGTAAATAAGGGGTGTGTACCATAATTGGGCACTGCAGTCAATTTGTTGTGTGTTCAGAATGAGCCACCATGTGAAATGTTTGACAATGTTAGCTGCGATGTGATTGGTGTGAAAGCTCGGACTGAACCAACCAACGTTCTTTCTGGGTGATGATGGTGTTGTTGGCTTATGTGTCTGTAATGTACATGCAATGGAATGAAACAATTGCTTCCTCCTAGGACAATAACAACACATGCTGAGTCTCTTACAGCGTTCATCTGTCTCTCTGTCTCTCTGTCTCTCTCTCTCTCTCTCTCTCTCTCTCTCTCTCTCTCTCTCTCTCTCTCTCTCTCTCTCTCTCTCTCTCTCTCTCTCTCTCTCTCTCTCTCTCTCTCTCCTTTCCCAACAGGTGACCCTCTGTATCTCGGTCCTCCTCTCCCTCACTGTGTTCCTCCTGGTGATCACTGAGACCATCCCGTCCACGTCCCTGGTCATCCCCCTCATCGGGGAGTACCTCCTCTTCACTATGATCTTCGTCACCCTCTCCATCGTCATCACCGTGTTCGTCCTGAACGTCCACTACCGTACACCAATGACCCACACCATGCCAGGCTGGGTCAGGTCCGTCTTCCTCAGGTAAAGAGAGAGTATGGGCTCAACTCTTAGCCCAACTCTTAGCCCAACTCTTAGACCAACTCTTAGACCAACTCCTAGCCCAACTCTTAGCCCAACTCTTAGCCCAACTCTTAGACCAACTCTTAGCCCAACTCTTAGCCCAACTCTTAGCCCAACTCCTAGCCCAACTCTTAGACTAACTCTTAAACCAACTCTTATCCCAACTCTTATCCCAACTCTTATCCCAACTCTTAGCCCAACTCTTAGCCCAACTCTTAGACCAACTTAATATTAGGAAGGTGTTCTTACTGTTTTGTACTCAGTGTATATTCTATTTACGATACATTAAAGTACTTATTTCTTTTGTTTTCTGTGTTTGTTGTTCCTCGGGGTACTGCCTATACTATACAATACAATGCAATACAATACCAATACCCATACAATACTACTAATTTATTATATTTATAATGCACTGAATTATTGTTAACTGTTCTGTGTCCGTCAGGGTGCTACCCAGAATCATGCTGATGAGACGGCCCATAGACCAGGACGGCAAGGCCCTCTGTTCAGACAGCGGGGAGGAGAGAGGAGCAGGGGGAGGAGGAGGAGGAGGAGGAGGAGGAGGAGCAGGGGGAGGAGGGAAAGGAGGAAAGAAGAGGAAGAATAGTCTGACGGTGGGTCGATTGGGTGGTTGGTTGGGTTGGTGGGTGGGTGGGTGGGTGGGTTGATGTGTGGGTGGGTTGATTGGTGGGAGGGAGGGAGGGATTGATTAATTGATCAATAGATGACTGAACAGGTTAATTCATTCAATTATCAATGTTCCTTTCTGTTGCTCCACGTAGTCCCTGATCTAAGGCCAGCTATACATGTATTATCATAGTGATAGAGCTTTACATGTATTCTCATAGTGGTAGAGGTTAACATGTATTCCCATAATGGTAGAGGTTAACATGTATTCTCATAGTGATAGAGCTTTACATGTATTCTCATAGTGGTAGAGGTTAACATGTATTCCCATAATGGTAGAGGTTAACATGTATTCTCACAATGGTAGAGGTTAACATGTATTCCCATAATGGTAGAGGTTAACATGTATTCTCATTGTGGTAGAGGTTAACATGTATTCTCATAGTGGTAGAGGTAACATGTATTCCCATAACGGTTGAGGTTAAAATGTATTCTCATAATGGTAGAGGTTAACATGTGGGGGAGATTAAAAACACTGAGTAAGACTTTGGACTCTGGTTTAAGGTTGCAAAAATCTGGTGACTTTCCTGGAATCAGGATCAAATAAACAGGAAATAGTATGACGGTGGGTCGATTGGGTGGTTGGTTGGGTTGGTGGGTGGGTGGGTGGGTGGGTTGATGTGTGGGTGGGTTGATTGGTGGGAGGGAGGGAGGGATTGATTAATTGATCAATAGATGACTGAACAGGTTAATTCATTCAATTATCAATGTTCCTTTCTGTTGCTCCACGTAGTCCCTGATCTAAGGCCAGCTATACATGTATTCCCATAATGGTAGAGGTTAACATGTATTCTCACAATGGTAGAGGTTAACATGTATTCCCATAATGGTAGAGGTTAACATGTATTCTCATTGTGGTAGAGGTTAACATGTATTCTCATAGTGGTAGAGGTAACATGTATTCCCATAACGGTTGAGGTTAAAATGTATTCTCATAATGGTAGAGGTTAACATGTGGGGGAGATTAAAAACACTGAGTAAGACTTTGGACTCTGGTTTAAGGTTGCAAAAATCTGGTGACTTTCCTGGAATCAGGATCAAATAAACAGGAAATCCAGGAATCCTTCAACTGGGATTTCTGGAATCCTTGGGAATTTGGGGAAAGTTACCATAATTTTGCATCCTTACTCTGAAAAAGACTGTTTGGAGCTGAATGTTTATCATCCTCATGCCATTCTATTCTATTATACTCTATTATACTCTATTATACTCTATTATACTCTATTATACTCCATTATACTCTATTATACTATATTATATTCTATTCTATTCTGTTATATTCTATTCTGTTATACTCTATTCTATTATACTATATTCCATTCTATTATATTCTACTCTATTATACTCTATTCTATTATACTCTATTATACTCTATTCCATTATACTCTGTTATACGCTATTCCATGATACAATATTATACTATAGTCCATTCTATTCTATTATACTCTATTCTATTCCATTATATTATATTATACTCTACTATACTATATTATATTATATTATATTATATTATACTCTATTATACTCTGTTCTATTATACTCTATTCCATTATACTCTATCATACTCTATTCTGTTCTATTCTATTCTATTCTATTCTATTCCATTCTGTTCTACTCTATTCCATTCTATTCTGTTATACTCTATTCCATTCTATTATATTCTACTCTATTCCATTCTATTCTATTATACTCTATTCCATTCTATTCTACTCCATTCTATTCCATTCTATTCCATTCTATTCTACTCTATTCCATTCTATTCCATTCTGTGATATTATACTCTATTCTATTCTATTCCATTCTATTCCATTATATTATATTTTTCTTCCATTCCATTCAATTCCATCCTACTCCATTCTATTCTACTCTATTCCATTCCATTCCATTCCATTCCATTCCATTCCTTTCTATTCTACTCTATTCCATTCCATTATATTCTATTCTAATCTCTCCTACTCTATTCCATTGCATTCTATTCTATTCCATTCCATTTTCTTCAATTCCCAGCAGGGCGGGAACTGCCTGGAGTTCGCAGACAACAAACTGACTGACAGAGGATGTGGAGAAAGAGGGGGTAAGAAGTGCCCTTGCCCCTGCCAACATGGGAAGGAGACCCCAGAGACAGCGGATCCGGGGAAACTGAGCCACCAGCTAAGTCCTCAGAGCATCAACACGGTGGTGGCCTACTCCGTCCTGTCCCCGGAGATTAAACAGGCCATCGAGAGCGTCAAGTACATCGCCGAGAATATGAGGAGCCGCAACAAGGCCAAAGAGGTGAGTGGCAAGCTAGTGTTAGCGTGCAATTTTAGAAATACATTAGTTTTAGCTTAATTAACAATAAATAGCTTTAGCTTCAACGAGGCCAAAGAGGTGAGTGGGTGGGCCTGCAAATTACCTTTGTTGGAGTTCAATGGAGAAATACAGTAGGTTTAACTTTGGGTTAACACCAACTAGCTTTAGCTTTATCAGGCCAAAGAGGTGAGCGCCATTTTGTCGGTCATTTAGCAAATGCTTTTATTCAGAGTGACTTACAATACAGCAAAAGAACAAGGCCAAATAGGTTATAGGGTGGGCTAGAGTTGGTGTATATGTTAGCTTTGTTAGCGCACAATGGGGATATAGGTTCAGCTTTGACTAAAAACAAATCGCTTTTGCTTCAAAAATGCCAGGGGTGAGTGGGCGGGCTACCATTAGCTGCTAGCATTAGCTTTGTTAGCGTACAATGGAGAAATAGGTTTAACTTCGGCTAACAACAAATATCTTCAGCTTCCGCTAATGACAAGGTCACGCAAGGACAATGATGTGACTGGGTGGGCAAGCATTAGCCTACAGCATATGTTAGCTTCGTTAGCGCATAATATAGAAATAGATTTAACTTAGGCAAACAACAAATAGCATTAGCTTCGGCTAACAATAAATAGCTTTAGCTTTAACCAAGGCCAAGAAGGTGTGTACCGTTAGCCTATACAAAGCTCTGTTAGCGTACATTGAAGGAATAGTTTTATCTCGTCCCGAGTCATCATAACAAACACCTTGTTCACTACTCTGCTTCTCGGGAAACTCGCCCAATGTTAGTTGATACTCCCTTGTTTATAATATCAACCAAGTGGAGCATTGTTGGGTGGAACACTGTTTCACATCCGTAATGACTTTTAAAAAGTTATCTCGCTGTACGATACAAGAGAAAATAGCTACAAGACTTTAGCGAAAAAATAAGTCCCTTGTTCTTTGTGTTGTCTTCTGTAAACACAGAGGTTGAACTCTCCCCTTGGGGGGGAAAGATGTCTTTGATATGTAAAGTACTTCTCTTCTCAATCAGCTTTGTCAGGCTGCCTGTCTGCTTCTGACACTCTGGTGTGTGTGTGTGTGTGTGTTTGATTCTGACACTGATGAATACCATTACCATAGTAATGTTCTATCAGTCAGTTATAGTACGGGAACGCTTCCACAAGTAGTCAACTCTGTTTTCTCTTTTTTTCTTCTCATCCTCTATTTCTCTTCCTCACTTTTTACCCTCCTCCTTCCTTCATGGTCCAAAATCATGTCCCCCCCAAACTACATCCCACCTTCCATCAAACTGGTTGTTCTCCTTCTCTCCTCCCCCTATCTGTTCTCCTTCTCTCCTCCCCCTATCTGTTCTCCTTCTCTCCTCCCCCCATCTGTTCTCCTTCTCTCCTCCCCCTATCTGTTCATCTATCCCCCCCCTCCATTTACACATTACTTCTCTCTTTTCTGTCTCCACTTCTTTTTTCTTCTTTTCATCGCTGTATCATTCCCTCCCTCCCTCCCTCCCTCCCTCCCTCCCTCCCTCCCTCCCTCCCTCCCTCCCTCCCTCCCTCCCTCCCTCCCTCCCTCCCTCCCTCCCTCCCTCCCTCTTAGGTGGAGGATGATTGGAAGTATGTTGCCATGGTGATAGACAGGATCTTCCTGTGGGTGTTTGTGACGGTGTGCATCCTCGGAACCCTCGGCCTCTTCCTGCAGCCCGTCATTGGCTTCCTGTCATAACCCAAAACCAATCAGGGCTTGCAGACGCCGCCGGCTGCCACCACCTCTCGACCAATCACCAATCAGTGTTGTCAGTCCATCACCACCAAATGGACTCGTTGGCTTTGTGTTGAAAATTCGAAATAAATCAATTACACAATCATACTGTTTATACTGTAGACACCAACAACCAATCAACAGTCACCAATCGGAGTCGCCGGGTGTGAGTCAGAACCAAGAACTAATCAGAGTCGCCGGGTGTGAGTCACAACCAATTACCAATCACATAAATCAGGTTCCTGTCATAACCAATCCCGGTTATTGTGCTATCGTGTCTCAACCAATCAGATTGCCATGACACAGAGCCTTCTTGTCCAAGAAAACAACAACCAACCAATCAGAGATCCCGTTCTTGCCTGGTGAGGCGATTAGAATCCATCCATGTGATTTAGAACACGACAACCACGTTGTTCTTATCAATGTTCTAGTAGGTATAATTGGCAAGACCTCTGTAAATACATACCGGATGAAATTAGCCTGAACGGTTTCCATACAGAAATAGCAGCTTCCTCTTCAGATATTAATTCATCTAAAGGGATCTCTATCATCCGATTCCATGGCTATTCATTTGTGTTTTTTATTCATCATGTTTTATTAACTTTCCCGATTCAACGATCTCCTGAAATACAATACATAGATAACGCATGGTGGATTTAGAATGGATGCGTCCCAATTGGCACCCTATTCCCTACGTAGTGCACTGCTTTTGACAGAGCCCTGTGGGAAGCCCTATGGGTCCTGGTCACAAATAGTGCACTATATAGTGAATAAGGTGCCATTTGGGCCTCAGCCAATGCTTGACCAGGGCCTCTGCATCTATATATATAATTACTATAAGAAAATTCTATAATAATTAGAATTATATCATTATTATGCAAATATGTTTACATTACTATACGGTACCATCAGTTTATAGAATAACAGTTTTTTTTTAATTGATTGGTTATTGTCATTAATCCAATGCATTAAGGCTTTTTGTTGTTTGTTTAATTAGCAATGCACACCTCGCACTCAAGTGACTGTCACTTTTGTACCGATGTTTCCTGCTTTCTGTATAGTATGGATGCACTACTTTATGGATTTGGAATAAATGCAATATTTCTCCAAAACTATGAAACGCATCTCACTAATCTGTACTGTTTATAGACTGTAGCAGTATGGTGTCTGTTTATAGAGTGTAGCAGTATGGTGTCTGTTTATAGACTGTAGCAGTATGGTGTCTGTAGCTAGACTGTAGCAGTATGGTGTCTGTTCATAGAGTGGAGCAGTATGGTGTCTGTTTATAGACTGTAGCAGTATGGTGTGTGTTTATAGACTGTAGCAGTATGGTGTCTGTTTATAGAGTGGAGCAGTATGGTGTCTGTTTATAGAGTGTAGCAGTATGGTGTCTGTTTATAGAGTGTAGCAGTATGGTGTCTGTTTATAGACTGTAGCAGTATGGTGTCTGTTTATAGACTGTAGCAGTATGGTGTCTGTTTATAGAGTGTAGCAGTATGGTGTCTGTTTATAGACTGTAGCAGTATGGTGTCTGTTTATAGAGTGTAGCAGTATGGTGTCTGTTTATAGACTGTAGCAGTATGGTGTCTGTTTATAGACTGTAGCAGTATGGTGTCTGTTTATAGAGTGTAGCAGTATGGTGTCTGTTTATAGACTGTAGCAGTATGGTGTCTGTTTATAGAGTGTAGCAGTATGGTGTCTGTTTATAGACTGTAGCAGTATGGTGTCTGTTTATAGACTGTAGCAGTATGGTGTCTGTTTATAGAGTGTAGCAGTATGGTGTCTGTTTATAGAGTGTAGCAGTATGGTGTCTGTTTATAGAGTGTAGCAGTATGGTGTCTGTTTATAGACTGTAGCAGTATGGTGTCTGTTTATAGACTGTAGCAGTATGGTGTCTGTTTATAGAGTGTAGCAGTATGGTGTCTGTTTATAGAGTGTAGCAGTATGGTGTCTGTTTATAGAGTGTAGCAGTATGGTGTCTGTTTATAGAGTGTAGCAGTATGGTGTCTGTTTATAGACTGTAGCAGTATGGTGTCTGTTTATAGAGTGTAGCAGTATGGTGTCTGTTTATAGAGTGTAGCAGTATGGTGTCTGTTTATAGAGTGTAGCAGTATGGTGTCTGTTTATAGAGTGTAGCAGTATGGTGTCTGTTTATAGACTGTAGCAGTATGGTGTCTGTCTCTAGACTGTAGCAGTATGGTGTCTGTTTATAGACTGTAGCAGTATGGTGTCTGTCTCTAGACTGTAGCAGTATGGTGTCTGTTTATAGAGTGTAGCAGTATGGTGTCTGTTTATAGAGTGTAGCAGTATGGTCTCTGTTTATAGACTGTAGCAGTATGGTGTCTGTCTCTAGACTGTAGCAGTATGGTGTCTGTTTATAGAGTGTAGCAGTATGGTGTCTGTTTATAGAGTGTAGCAGTATGGTGTCTGTTTATAGACTGTAGCAGTATGGTGTCTGTCTCTAGACTGTAGCACAATGGTGTCTGTTTATAGAGTGTAGCAGTATGGTGTCTGTTTATAGAGTGTAGCTAGACTGTAGCAGTATGGTGTCTGTTTATAGAGTGTAGCAGTATGGTGTCTGTTTATAGACTGTAGCAGTATGGTGTCTGTTTATAGAGTGTAGCTAGACTGTAGCAGTATGGTGTCTGTTTATAGAGTGTAGCAGTATGGTGTCTGTTTATAGAGTGTAGCTAGACTGTAGCAGTATGGTGTCTGTTTATAGAGAGTAGCAGTATGGTGTCTGTTTATAGACTGTAGCAGTATGGTGTCTGTTTATAGAGTGTAGCTAGACTGTAGCAGTATGGTGTCTGTTTATAGAGTGTAGCTAGACTGTAGCAGTATGGTGTCTGTTTATAGAGTGTAGCAAGACTATAGCAGTATGGTGTCTGTTTATAGAGTGTAGCAGTATGGTGTCTGTTTATAGACTGTAGCAGTATGGTGTCTGTTTATAGAGTGTAGCAAGACTGTAGCAGTATGGTGTCTGTATCTAGACTGTAGCAGTATGGTGTCTGTTTATAGACTGTAGCAGTATGGTGTCTGTTTATAGAGTGTAGCAAGACTGTGGCAGTATGGTGTCTGTTTATAGAGTGTAGCAAGACTGTAGCAGTATGGTGTCTGTATCTAGACTGTAGCAGTATGGTGTCTGTATCTAGACTGTAGCAGTATGGTGTCTGTTTATAGAGTGTAGCAAGACTGTAGCAGTATGGTGTCTGTATCTAGACTGTAGCAGTATGGTGTCTGTATCTAGACTATAGCAGTATGGTGTCTGTTTATAGAGTGTAGCAAGACTGTAGCAGTATGGTGTCTGTATCTAGACTGTAGCAGTATGGTGTCTGTATCTAGACTGTAGCAGTATTGTGTCTGTATCTAGACTGTAGCAGTATGGTGTCTGTATCTAGACTGTAGCAGTATGGTGTGTGTTTATAGAGTGTAGCAAGACTGTGGCAGTATGGTGTCTGTATCTAGACTGTAGCAGTATGGTGTCTGTATCTAGACTGTAGCAGTATGGTGTCTGTATCTAGACTGTAGCAGTATGGTGTCTGTTTGTAGACTGTAGCAGTATGGTGTCTCTGGGTAGAGGAATGTCCCTTACGGACATTAGAAGAGGCAAAACAATAAGATGATGAGAATTAAAATACCAAATAAATGTACATGTTCAGGAGAGGTTAAACTACCTACGTGGCTGTTCCCCCTTTGAAATATTAATATACAAATAGAGTAGTAATTGTAATTAAATGAAACAATAGTTAACAGTATTTGGAATCAATGCACTATTTCTCCCAAAATAAGACAGGACCTGCAGTGTTTGATCATTGTGATGGTTACCAAGGCCACATAATGGAAACAGAACCCACACCAGTGATCCCAGGCCACATAATGGAAACAGAACCCACACCAGTGATCCCAGGCCACATAATGGAAACAGAACCCACACCAGTGATCCCAGGCCACATAATGGAATCAGAACCCACACCAGTGATCCCAGGCCACATAATGGAAACAGAACCCACACCAGTGATCTGTCAAGGGTGCTGTAGGTGGGTGTGGTGCAGGAATCAAGCGCAGGACGCAGAAACTAAGTCCAAAAGACTTTAGTGAAATATTCACTTAGTACACGAGCTCAACAAGCCCGGAGGCTAAATAAAGGCGCACACAGGCGTCAAACAAAAGGCGCACTAACATGAGCGAAAAACCCTCTCCTTGACAACGGAGGGAAACACGTAGCACAGAACACCAAACAGAAGCACAATCACACACAACACCTGACACACACAACGAGAACTAAATAGGACACTAATGAACACTAACTGGAAACAGGTGTACAACATCAAGACAAAACCAAACGAACATGAAACATACAACGGTGGCAGCTAGTACTCCGGGGACGACGACCGCCGAAGCCTGCCCGAGCAAGGAGGAGGAGCAGCCTCGGCCGAAACCGTGACAGTACCCCCCCCCCTTGACGCGCGGCTCCAGCCGTGCGCCGACCCCGGCCTCGGGGACGACCAGGAGGACGCGGAGCAGGGCGCGCGGGATGCCCCCGGTGGAACTCCGACAGGAGAGACGGGTCTAGGATGTCCCTCCGCGGCACCCAGCATCGTTCCTCCGGGCTGTACCCCTCCCACTCCACGAGATACTGGAGACCCCCCATCCGACGTCTCGAGTCCAAGATGGACCGAACGGTGTACGCCGGAGCCCCCTCGATGTCCAGTGGGGGCGGAGGAGTCTCTCCTATCTCACCTTCCTGGAGTGGACCAGCTACCACCGGCCTGAGAAGAGACACATGGAACGAGGGGTTAATATTCTTATATTCAATAGGCAGATGTAACCTATAACACACCTCGTTCAGTCTTCTCAGGACTTTAAAAGGCCCCACAAACCGCCGACCCAGCTTCCGGCAGGGCAGGCGGAGGGGCAGGTTTCTGGTCGAGAGCCAGACTCGATCTCCAGGTGCGTACACCGGCCCCTCACTGCGGTGGAGATCGGCGCTCGCCTTGTGTCGACGGATGGCCCGCTGCAGATGGACGTGTGCAGCGTTCCACGTCTCCTCCGAGCGCCTCACCCAATCATCCACCGCAGGGGCTCGATCTGGCTCTGCTGCCAAGGTGCCAGAACCGGCTGGTAACCTAACACACATTGGAAGGGGGTTAGGTTGGTAGAGGTGTGGCGGAGAGAGTTTTGGGCCATCTCCGCCCAGGGAATATACCGAGCCCACTACTCCGGCCGGTCCTGGCAATACGACCTCAGAAATCTACCCACATCCTGGTTGACTCGTTCTACCTGTCCATTGCTCTCCGGGTGGTACCCCGAGGTAAGGCTCACCGAGACCCCCAAACGCTCCATGAACGCTCTCCAGACTCGGGAGGTAAACTGGGGGCCTCGATCAGACACTATATCCTCGGGTACCCCGTAATGCCGGAAGACGTGGGTAAATAGTGCCTTTGCGGTCTGTAGGGCAGTAGGAAGACCCGACATAGGGAGAAGACGACAGGCCTAGAGAGCCGGTTCACAACGACCAGGATGGTGGTATTCCCCTGCGAGGGGGGAAGGTCTGTCACAAAATCCACTGAGAGGTGGGACCAGGGTCGTTGTGGAACGGGCAGGGGTTGTAACTTACCCCTGGGCAAGTGTCTGGGCGCCTTACACTGGGCGCACACCGAGCAGGAGGAGACATAAACCCTCACATCCCTGGCTAACGTGGGCCACCAGTACTTAGTGCTAAGACAATGCACTGTCCGGCCAATACCCGGATGTCCAGAGGAGGGTGACGTGTGAGCCCAGTAAATGAGTCGATCCCGAACCTCGAGCGGAACGTACTTCCGACCCACAGGACACTGTGGAGGGCTAGGGTCGGCACGCAACGCCCGCTCGATTTCAGCATCGACCTCCCACACAACCGGTGCCACTAGACAAGACGCCGGTAGTATGGGAGTAGGCTCAACGGACCTCTCCTCCGTGTCATACCGCCGGGACAGAGCATCTCCCTTACCGTTCTGGGACCCAGGGATGTACGTGATCTTAAATACGAACCTGGCGAGAAACATACTCCATCGAGCCTGGCGAGGGTTCAGTCTCCTCGCTGCCCGGATGTACTCCAGGTTCCGATGGTCAGTCAAAATGAGGAAAGGGTGTTGAGCCCCCTCAAGCCAATGCCTCCACACCTTAAGGGCCTGAACTACAGCTAACAGCTCCCTGTCCCCGACGTCATAATTTCGCTCCGCCGGGCTGAGCTTTTTAGAGTAAAAAGCACAGGGGCAGAGTTTAGGTGGCGTGCCGGACCGTTGAGAGAGTACGGCCCCTATACCGGCCTCAGACGCGTCCACCTCGACCTGAAAGGGTAAGGCGGGATCCAGATGCGCCAGCACCGGAACCGACGTAAACAGGTCCTTCAGTCTCCCAAAAGCCCTGTCCGCCTCAGCTGACCACTGCAGGCGCACCGGACCCCCTTTCAGAAGGGACGTGATGGGAGCTGCCACCTGTCCAAAACCCCGGATAAACCTCCGGTAGTAATTCGCAAAGTTCAAGAACTGCTGCACCTATTTGACAGTGGTTGGGGTTTGCCAATTACGTACGGCTGACACACGGTCCACCTCCATTTTCACCCCTGACGCGGACAACCGATAACCCAAAAAGGAGGCCGACTCCTGGAAAAACAGACATTTCTCTGCCTTGACATACAGGTCGTGCTCCAACAGCCTCCTCAATACACGACGCACCAGGGCTACATGCTCGCCTCGGGTAGACGAGTACACTAGAATGTCATCAATGTACACGACCACCCCTTGCCCCTGCATATCCCGGAAAATCTCATCCACGAAGGATTGGAAGACTGACGGAGCATTCATCAACCCGTATGGCATGACGAGATACTCGTAATGACCCGAGGTGGTACTAAACGCTGTTTTCCATTCGTCGCCCTCCCTAATGCGCACCAAGTTATACGCGCTCCTGAGATCCAGTTTTCTGAAAAACCGCGCTCCTTGCAATGACTCCGTCATGGTCGCAATCAGAGGGAGTGGATAACTGTATTTCACAGTAATCTGATTGAGACCACGGTAATCAATGCACGGGCGCAACCCTCCATCTTTTTTCTTCACAAAAAAGAAGCTCGAGGACGCAGGAGAAGAGGAGGGCCGTATGTATCCCTGTCTCAAAGATTTGGCTATGTAAGTCTCCATAGCTTTTCTCTCCTCTTGAGAAAAAGGATACACGTGGCTCCGTGGGAGCGCTGCTCCTGCCTGGAGGTCTATCGCACAATCCCCCTGTCTGTGAGGAGGCAACTGCGTCGCCCTAGCTTTACTAAACACAATAGCCAAATCCCCATATTCAGGCGGAATGTGCAGTGCGGGCACTTGGTTTGGACTTTCCACCGAAGTCGCCCCACGGAAACACCCAGACATCGCCCCTCACACTGAGCAGACCACCCATTGAGAGCTCTCTGTTGCCACGAAATGGCAGGGTTATGGGTACTTAACCAGGGAATTCCCAGCACCACCGGGTACGCAGGAGAGTCGATCAGATACAGCTGTATAGTCTCTTCATGACCCCCCTGCGCACACATCCTAAGTGGCGCTGTGATTTCCCTAATCAACCCCGACCCCAACGGGCGGCTATCTAAAGCATGAACGGGAAAAGGCTTGTCAACAGGCAGGAGGGGAATTCCTAAATCTAAACAAAACTTCAGATCAACAAAATTCCCAGCTGCGCCTGAATCTACTAGCGCCTTATGCTGGGAATGAGGTGCAACCTGTGGAAAACGAACAGGTATACAAAAGTGCACAACAGAGAGCTCTGGGTAAGTGGGGCGTCTACTCACCTGGGAATGCTCCCCAGTGCGTGGCCTGTTGTCTCCTCCTCCTGGAGACCCTCCCCAGTACCTGGCCGCAGTGTGCCCTCCACGACCGCAATTGGTGCAGGGGACAGGCCCCCTCGGGCTCCTTCTCCTCCTTTCTCTAGCGCCAGCACCCCCGAGCTCCATAGGGCTCGGCTCGGAGGTGCTGGAGGGTGGAATGGAAGGACCCCACTCGGGACGTCCACGGGTGGCCAGCAGGGTGTCCAGACGGATGGACATGTCGACCAACTGGTCGAAGGTAAGATGGGTATCCCTGCAGGCCAACTCACGTTGAACGTCCTCCCGTAGGCTACATCGAAAATGATCGATGAGGGCCCGTTCATTCCACCCTGCGTCTGCCGCTAGAGTCCGGAACTCCAGTGCGAACGCCTGTGCGCTCCTCCTCCCCTGTCTAAGGTAGAATAGACGCTCCCCCCGCCGCTTTTCCCTCAGGTGGATGGTCGAACACGGCCTTGAAGCGACGGGAGAACTCCGCGTAGGAGATGGTGGTGGCGTCTATCCTCCTCCACTCGCCGTTGGCCCATTCAACGCCTTGCCCGTGAGACAGGAGATGAGGGCGGAAACGCTCTCGTGTCCCGAGGGCACCGGGTGTACAGTGGCCAGGTAGAGCTCCACCTGCAGGAGGAACCCCTGACACCCGGCAGCTGTGCCGTCATACGCCCTCGGGAGCGAGAGCCGAATCCCACTGGGTTCCGGACCTGGGACTGGTGGACCGACCGATGGTGGTGGCAAGGTAGGTGGAGGTGTGGGTACCCCTCTGGACTCCCATCGGTGCAGGGTGTTGATGACATCCTGTAGAGCGGTCCCCAGTTGTCTGATCTGGTCATCCTGGCCGCGGACATGCTCCTCCAGCGACTCAGGTGAGGCTGTTGCTCCTGCTGATTCCATTTATAAGGTGTGTGATTCTGTCAAGGGTGCTGTAGGTGGGTGTGGTGCAGGAATCAAGCGCAGGACGCAGAAACTAAGTCCAAAAGACTTTAGTGAAATATTCACTTAGTACACGAGCTCAACAAGCCCGGAGGCTAAATAAAGGCGCACACAGGCGTCAAACAAAAGGCGCACTACCCTCTCCTTGACAACGGAGGGAAACACATAGCACAGAACACCAAACAGAAGCGCAATCACACACAACACCTGACACACACAACGAGAACTAAATAGGACACTAATGAACACTAACTGGAAACAGGTGTACAACATCAAGACAAAACCAAACGAACATGAAACATACAACGGTGGCAGCTAGTACTCCGGGGACGACAACCGCCGAAGCCTGCCCGATTAAGGAGGAGGAGCAGCCTCGGCCGAAACCGTGACATGATCCCAGGCCACATAATGGAAACAGAACCCACACCAGTGATCCCAGGCCACATAATGAAAACCTTAGCCTGTAGGAGTAAACAAAACGTATCAAGCTAAACCGGTGGCCAACCATGCATGCCACCATGCCAACCACCACTCCGTCCTCCCCATGTCCCTGTCTGGTCACGGTCTATTGGGTACACGCACGTACGTACAAACAAAAACACGTGAGACCCAGAAGATCAGAGTCAGTTTGACTCACTTGGTAATGTAATCTTCTAGGCCAGCTCATTGTGCCATGAAGGTTTTATCCCAGAGGACAGAGACACTGAGGAGGACAGGGAAGTGTGTGAAATGACCAAGTCTCTTTCTCTCTCTCTTTCACTTTCTCTCTCTCACTTCCATTACAGCTCTGTGTGTGTGTGTGTGTGTGTGTGTGTGTGTGTGTGTGTGTGTGTGTGTGTGTGTGTGTGTGTGTGCGTGTGTGTGTGTGCGTGTAGCCTAGTGCTACATGGACACAGTTAATAAGGGCCTAATAAAAGGCAAGCGGAGACGATAGGCTTGACTGGGTGGACAGAACTGTTATGGTCACGGTCCACTTTGCGCACTCACACACACACCACACACACACACCACACACACACACACACACACACACACACACACACACACATAGAGCTGTTATGGAAGTAGTATTTGGTTTAAGGGCTTGTGAAGAGAGGGAGGGAGAGAGAGGGAGAGAGAGAGTATTTGAATTTGGCCCACAGAAGTATGCCTACGGAACTTTGAATGTCTTTGAACTTCAGAGAGTTGGCTTAACGTTGGACCAGAGACAGCTAGATAACAAGCTTGTGTGTGCAGAGAGGCACCAGAATTACATTTAAAACACGTCTTACCTTTTTGTAGTTAATAAATCCAATTTGAAATGTGGTAACTACAGTATCCTTAACATTGAAAAAGTTAATCCATTCTTCTCTAATTAAAAATCTCTCTCCTCAATTTCTGAATCACGCTTGTAACATCAGTAGGCTACAGTAGACTATGCTTCAGAGGGGGGAGGGGCTAAAGTAGACTATGAAGGTAAGAGAGGAGGTAATATTAAGGATATAGAGGGGAAAGAGAGGAGGTAGTATAAAGGATATAGAAGGAAAGAGAGGAGGTAGTATAAAGGATATAGAAGGAAAGAGATGAGGTAGTATAAAGGATATAGAGGGAAAGAGAGGAGGTAGTATAAAGGATATAGAAGGAAAGAGAGGAGGTAGTATAAAGGATATAGAAGGAAAGAGAGGAGGTAGTATAAATGATATAGAGGGGAAAGAGAGGAGGTAGTATAAAGGATATAGAAGGAAAGAGAGGAGGTAGTATAAAGGATATAGAAGGAAAGAGAGGAGGTAGTATAAAGGATATAGAAGGAAAGAGAGGAGGTAGTATAAAGGATATAGAGGGAAAGAGAGGAGGTAGTATAAAGGATATAGAAGGAAAGAGAGGAGGTAGTATAAAGGATATAGAAGGAAAGAGAGGAGGTAGTATAAAGGATATGGAGGGGAAAGAGAGGAGGTAGTATAAAGGATATAAAGGGGAAAGAGAGGAGGTAGCATCATCTTCACGCACCCTCCTCCTCTTACTTTCACTTGTGGACTTCAGTTCACAACACATCAGCTGTCTGTGACCAGGCGAAAAAATACCTTTCCCAGTAAATCCAATCAAATCAAATTGTATTGGTCACATACACATATTTAGCAGACGTTATTGCGGGTATAGCAAAACAGTTTTCTTTCATAGCAGCCACACACAAACAGCTCGTGGTATATATCATTCCTTCTCACATCTACTTACGTTCTCTCCTCCTCTCACCTTTACCCTTCTCTCACCTTTCCCCTTCTTCTTGTGGACTTCAGTGCACAACACATCAGCTGTCTGTGACCAGACGAAAACACTTTTCCAAGCCAAACCTTCATATCATGACGACCTCTATCCGCTGCACACAGCCTACATCGTTGACACGTCATAGTCAACATAGCTACTAGAACTAACGCATTAGTAAAAACGCTACAATCATGCAGTACCGTGTACAGTCAGAAAGCAGTTTAGCAGTTACTCCTGCGGGCCCCGGTGGCAATAAATTAATGAAACCATGACTTGGAAGAGATCCAGTGTTGGATAGCCATAGCCAGCTAGCTAACATAGCATCCCCCTTTGTTTGAGCCAGTTGTTTGAGTAGGCTAAACTAGCTAGCTAAGTATACATATACTATGAAATATAGCTCTCTCTCTCTCTCTCTCTCTCTCTCTCTCTCTCTCTCTCTCTCTCTCTCTCTCTCTCTCTCTCTTGCTTCTCCTTAATTTTGGCAAAAATGAATTTGTTCAAAACTGTTCAACTATTGTCTTTCTCTCTCTTTGAGTCTACTACTCACCACATTTTATACACTGCAGTGCTAGCTAGCTGTAGCTTATGCTTTCAGTACTAGATTCATTCTCTGATCCTTTGATTGGGTGGACAACATGTTAGTTCATGCTGCAAGAGCTCTGATAGGTTGGAGGACGTCCTCCAGAAGTTTTCATAATTACTGTGTAAGTCTATGGAAGGGGGTGAGCCTCCTAGGTTTTGTATTGAAGTCAATGTACCCAGAGGAGGACGGAAGCTAGCTGTCCTCCGGCTACACCATGGTGCTACCCTACAGAGTGCTGCTGAGGCTGCTGCAGACCTTCATTGCAAAACAGTGTGCTTTAATCAATTATTTGGTGACAAGAATATATTTAGTATAGTCTTATCTAAATGTTGCACTATTTTCTTTGTTTGTTGAAATTCACTGAGGAGGGTGGTCCTCCCCTTTCTCCTCTGAGGAGCCCCCGCTGATTTCTAGTGGTATATAATAACTTTGCGGTGGAACGTTTGTTGGCTCCTGAAGGGAAGAGAATGTTGAGGCAGAATTCTATCTGTTAAATAGATGGGAGGAGTTTAAATGCAATGAATAAAGTGTCTGAGAAGGGAAGGAGAAGGACACTGTTGGTTGTGTGGAAGACACACACCAACACACACAACACACAACACACACACAAACACACACACAACACACACAACACACACACACACACACACACACACACACACAACACACACACATGCACCCTGTGGAGAGAGAAAAACAGATTAGAGAGGAGAGAGGGATAAAATAAGGTAAATATTAGAACTAATCTCTCCTTCTCTTCTTCAGAGGAATGTCAAATCACTCCCCAGGTCTCTCTTCTCTGGTCTCTTCTTCCCTACGTTGGAACATTTCTCTTGGGCGGTGTGTGTGTGTGTGTGTGTGTTGTGTGTGTGTGTGTGTGTGTGTGTGTCGGTGTGTGTGTGTGTGTGTGTGTGTGTTTATGCTTCCATGTGACGTCTGGTTGCTGATGTGGATTCTTCTAAATAACTTCCCCTAATATTTACCAAGTGCAGTGTTTGACTTGAGGCCTGTAGTTGTTCTTTGTCTCTGCTCTGTAGCGGTGACCTTGACTTCCTGAACAGGATACAGAAGTGAAGCTACAGTCAAATGGACCCATACATTATTCAACACTGAGTCTTTTACTGTGTTCCCAGTCCACTTGTCTGGCTGTGCACACACACACACACGAGGAAAGCATCAGAAACAGACTTCCTGTGTGGTATCCTGACATCTCAAATCCCCATAACACCTTCCCTCTTCTCTCCAAGACTTTCTGGGGATTTCAGACTTTTCCTGAGAGAGAGAGAGAGAGAGAGAGAGAGAGAGAGAGAGAGAGAGAGAGAGAGAGAGAGAGAGAGAGAGAGAGAGAGAGAGAGAGAGAGAGAGAGAGAGAGAGAGAGAGAGAGAGAGAGAGAGAGAGAGTTTGTCTGTGAGGTTAGAGGGTGCGTTCCCCTTAGCACCCCAGTACAAAACCTACCCCATCTGTTCGTTCGTCTTTGGTCCACCTGGGAGTATGTTCTAAGAATGGACTTGTATGTCTATGAACACACACTAAGGAGTATGTGTATGCCCACATGTGTGTGTGTGATAGAGAATGAAAATGTTAACACTACAGCCCAGTCAAGCGTTACTAACCAGGAGGAGCCTCTCTATAATAGATAGTGGTTTTTAAGACACTACGGTACCACTACAACTACTTGGCCTAGTTGACTTTCTTCCAACACAGTGCAGTAAATAGGTCATAAGAAGACAACAAATGGCATGATCAGTATGTTTCCATATGGTAAGGTTTGACCTTGTAAAGTGTGAAGAGAGAAGACCTTGGTTTTCTTTCACATACTAAGTGTTGATTTAAGGCTAAATTCTATCAAATCTGCTACATCACATTTACACATTTAGCTATTTCTCTTTTGGTCAAATAATATCACAGACTTTCTGTCTTGGGTACCGTATAAAAACTACTACTGAAATTTGATCACTCTAACTGAAATGGATGTCAGTGTGCTGCTAGTATTTCCGCTTCCTCCGCTGTCCCTGTCCCCATACCGGACTCGAACCTGTCATCCTCTGCTCAAACTTCTTGACTACACAGAGTACCAACTGTTTGAGCTACCGAAAAACATCTAATTCCATAGCTCCATCCGCGAAATGTCAAGCTAGCTGTGGAGTGAGCTTACTGTACATTCTTAACTCTGTTACATAACATCTAAAAAGAACGACTCAGACATATGATAAAAGTAACCCACAATGACTCACAATAAGCCATCACACTGTATTTCCACCCATTATAAAAGGTTAACATGAGAGTTTGCCGTCCATAATTCGTAACACATTGATTTTGTCGTAACAGTTTTAATATTTACCCTTCCAGATCAAAAGGATAGAGCACTGTGGACATCCATCTGAGCTCTACCCCATTAATTATATCGCCCAGCGATTAAATATTAATCGCTCTAATATTTAATGATGACTAACTTCCTGGAACCTCTCGGGAACACTTGTCCCATTAATCCCCCCCTCGTTTGAACTTTCGTTAGAAGCCTCATTAAGAGCGAGCGCCAGAGAGAGAAGGAGTGGGCGGTGATGATCAGTAACCATTGTTGGCACAGCAGGGTTTTGCTTTACTCCTCCCCATCTGTACACTATCAGTTTCCCACTCGCTTATGGCCGTTTGTGTTTGTAACGTTTACGCCGGGAGTCAGAACGCAGGTACAGAAGGTGAGTTCTAATACTGAACAGATACAAAGGAACAAACATACTGCCGCGTACTGTAACGTGAGAGAAGAACCAATAACACCCAAGGACTGATGACAACAGAGGGCTAAATAAAGGGGAAGCAATCAGGGAAGTGGTGAAGTCCAGGTGTGCCTAATGATGACACGCAGGTGTGCGTAATGAAGGTTGCCAGGACCGGAGGGTTAGTAAACCGGCGACGTCGAGCTCCGGAGAGGGGGAGCGGGAACAGACGTGACAGTGTTATTGTGAATGAAACTGCTTTGCTGCACTGGCTCAAAGCATTAGAGGTGACTGGGGAATGTTTTGACACAAAATGGCTGCAGTGCTTACATCACAAACCCAATTGTGTTAGAGCAAAAGCCTGCTCACCCAATAGCACTCTAGGAGGAGGGTTGGCAGAACCTTGTGTAGCTGAATCATGTGTGTTAGAGCAGGGCTGGAACAAAAGCCTGCTCACCGAGTAGCTCCAGCCCTGCAGTGTAGCATGTGTGGAGGAGTGATAGTTGTATACCTTCAGTATGTTAAGAGCTCCTATCAACAGTATTCTACAGCTTCACAGCTCTATCAGCCTGAGGATAGTAGAGCTGCATCAAACACTACCACCTCCACTCTCAGACCCCTACACACCCCTTCCTGGTTGGAAATAGAGACGTGTGTGTGTGTGTGTGTGTGTGTGTGTGTGTGTGTGTGTGTGTGTGTGTGTGTGTGTGTGTGTGTGTTCATCTCGCTCTCTGTGTGGGTGTGTTAAACGGAGTGTACAGCGTGTGTGTGTGTTCTTCTGTACGTGAGTGTGTGTGTGTGTGTGTGTGCGTGTGAGTATGTGAGAGGTGCAGGGAACTTGTCTTTGTGATTCAGGCCCTATCTAAATCCAGATCGTTTCTTTGTGACAGCTTCAATGAGAGAAGAAGAGTGGAAGAGAAGGCTCAAAGAGACCAACTTACATAACAGCAGGAACAGTCACAGACTCCAGACCTCGCATAGTGCCCACCTTGCAGCAAACATCACCGCTGTAACCCTACCGTTGTATTGTACTGTTGTAGAAGGATTAAAGCCCAAATGTATAATAAAGATTTATTATGTTCATTGAAGCCTTGCTGATATCAGTAGTTTAGTTGTCAATTCAAACAGTCCCCATATAACAGCTGCATGCCATGAAAACCTAATGCAACCACGTTGACAGTATGAGAGAGTCTATTTTTCATCTGTCGGTAATTGTCATGAGCTACACGTGATGTACACATATGGAATGATGCTTGTGGATTGACAGCTACGTTACCTAGGTGATCGCTATCACACACACAGTATGGTTTCAAACGACACTGTGTGGTCACGACAAACTGACAGACGTGTTTGATACTGGCAATATGAGGATGTTTCTGTGTTAATCTCATTGTGTTATGGGGACAGCCCACTCTCCTCCTTCTCCCTCCCTCTACCACCTCTCCATATCCCTCTCTCTCTCTCTCTCTCTCTCTCTCTCTCTCTCTCTCTCTTTCCCTCCCTTTCTCTCCCTCTCCCTCCCTCCTTTCCATCCATTCCGTCCCTCGTCTACATCTCTCTCTCTCTCTCTCTCTCTCTCTCTCTCTCTCTCTCTCTCTCTCTCTCTCTCTCTCTCTCTCTCTCTCTCTCTCTCTCTCTCTCTCTCTCTCTCTCTCTCTCTCTCTCTCTCTCTCTCTCTCCCCCCTGTCTGTCCCTCTTGCCCCTCAGCATGTGCTGGTCAGCAGGCCTGCCAGTATTCCTTCCCTTCCGAATCATTAGGAATCAACCGGTTCCAGTCGGAACGTCCATCGGAAAGCTGGGATCGTCGGAGCGCACGCAGCTGCTCCCGGGATCCAACGGCAACTGGGGCGGAAAATCATGATCATCACAGTCATAATCACGGATCACTGTCTCTCTCTCTCTCTCTCTCTCTCTCTCTCTCTCTCTCTCGTCTCTCTCG
Source organism: Coregonus clupeaformis (assembly GCF_020615455.1). NCBI lineage: Eukaryota > Metazoa > Chordata > Actinopteri > Salmoniformes > Salmonidae > Coregonus > Coregonus clupeaformis. Next base: position 141,603 of record NW_025534055.1, read on the forward strand.
CTCTCCAACTCCCCACTGCCATTGGCAGAGACAGTGTAGAAGTCTGAGATGGTGTGTTGTGTGTGTCTGTGTTGACGATTATACTAGTGAACACGTGTTTGTCTCTGTAAATGTGTGTGTGTGCATAACATGTGGGTGTGTATGCTAGTTCGCTCTCATGCAGATGTGTGCTTGTGTACAGTAGAGCCTTTCAGTTGATGCCTCCCCCAGTCCTCCCAATGCAGTCACAGCTGCAGGGCCCTACAGAGAGCCAGACAGGACAAACAGAACCCAGGGCCACGTCTAAATCACACCCTGTTCCCTATATACACTGTACCCCCTATTCCCTGTGGGCCCTGGTCTAAAGTAGTGTACTAAATAGGGAATGGAATAGAGTGCCATTTGAGACACAGCCCAGGTGAATCCCACAGCCCTCCAAGACCCTAATGTTCTTATTCCTAATTACACTTTTAAATCATGTCATTAGTTAATTCAGTCTGAAACAGTCCACAGGTTTTAATTAAAAAAAATAACCCACACAATCTTATATGGATTAGAAAAGTTGTTGTTGTTGAATTATATATTCTGTTGTTGTCTACTACCACTGAAGTAGAGAGTGCTACCTAACCACAGATCTAGGATCAGAACACCCTACTCTTAATCCCAGTCCCATTAGGGATGCAATCTGACTCTGGACCAGTGAATAGGAGGAATTTGTCCAAACGGGCCTAGAGACTCATCTGTTGCCAGACTCCCATCTGTTGTCCAGTTAGCTAGTGTGTGTGTGTGTGTGTGTGTGTGTGTGTGTGTGTGTGTGTGTGTGTGTGTGTGTGTGTGTGTGTGTGTGTGTGTGTGTGTGTGTGTGTGTGTGTGTGTGTGTGTGTGTGTGTGTGTGTGTGTGTGTGTGTGTGTGTGTTTGTGTGTGTTCGTGTTAGAGATGCCGGTCATTCAGTCACACTGACTCTCTAGCACCTGCTACTGTTCTGTCCTCCACAGGGAGGTGTGTTTGTGCGCCGTTGTGTGCGTGTGTGTCTACATGCATGTGTGTGTGCAGTTCACATGCAGACATTTGTATGTATGTTTGTGTCAAATCAAATCAAGATGTTATTAGTCACATGCTTGGTAAACAACAGGTGTAGACTAACAGTGAAATGCTTACTGACGGGCCGTTCCCAACAATGCAGAGAGATTTTTTTTTGAAATAATAGAAAAGTAAAACATGTAATAATCAAAGTAATAATAGATACATAATGAGTAATGATAACTTGGCTATATACACGGGGTACCAGTACCGAGTTGATGTGCAGGGGTACGAGGTAATTGAGGTAGATATGTACATATAATGAGGAATAAAGTGACAGATGGTCAACAGTAGCTGCAGCATATGTGATGAGTCAAAAAAGTGAGCGCAAAAAGAGTCAATGAAGACTATTTAGCAGTCTTATAGTTTGGGGATAGAAGCTGTTCAGGGTCCTGTTGGTTCCAGAATTGGTGCATCGGTACTGCTTTCCGTGCTGTAGCAGAGAAAACAGTCTATGACTTGGGTGGCTGGAGTCAATGAACATTTTTAGGGCCTTCCTCTGACAGCGCCTGGTATAGAGATCCTAGATGGCAGCGAGCTCAGCCCCAGTGATGTACTAGGCCGTACGCACTACCCTCTGTAGCGCCTTGCGGTCGGATGCCAAGCAGTTGCCATACCAAGCGGTGATGCAGCCAGTCAAGATGCTCTCAATGGTGCAGCTGTATAGCTTTTTGAGGATCTGAGGGCCCTTGTGAAATATGTTCAGCCTTCTGAGGGGTAAGAGGTGTTGTCATGCCCTCTTCACGACTGTGTTGGTGTGTGTAGACCGTGATAAATCCTTATTGATGTGGACACCGAGGAACTTGAAGCTCTCGACCCGCTCCACCACAGCACCATCAATGTGAATGGGGGTGTGCTCGGCCCTCCATTTCCAGCAGTCCACGATCAGCTCCTTTGTCTTGGTGACGTTGAGGAAGAGGTTGTTGTCCTGGTGCCATGCTACCAGGTCTCTGACCTCCTCCCTGTAGGCTGTCTCATCGTTGACGGTGATCAGGTCTACCACCGTTGTGTCATCGGCAAACTTAATGATGGTGTTGGATTCGTGCGCGCCACTCGGGGTGTACAGGAGGGGACTGAGCACGCATCCCTGAGGGGCCTCCATGTTGAGGGTCAACGTGTTGTTGCCTACCCTCACCACCTGGGGGCGCCCAGCCAGGAAGTCCAGGATTCAGTTGTAGAGGGAGGTGTTCAGTCCCAGGGTCCTTAGCTTTGTGATGAGCTTGGAGGGCAGGCACTTTGGTGTTGAACACTGAGCTGTAGTCAATGAACAGCATTCTCACATAGGTGTTCCTCTTGGCCAGGTGGGAAAGTGCAGTGTGGAGTACAATAGAGATTGCGTCATCTGTGGATCTGTTGGGGCGGTATGCGATTTGGAGTGGGTCCAGGGTGTCTGGGATGATGGCATTGATGTGAGCCATGACCAGCCTTTCAAAGCATTTAGTTGCTACAGATTTGAGTGCTACGGGGCAATAGTCATTTAGATAGGTTACCTTGATGTTCTTGGGCAAAGGGACTATGGTGGTCTTCTTGAAACATGTAGGTATATGAGTACATTTTCCAGCTGGTCAGTGCATGCTCTGAGTACGCGTCCTGGTAATCCCTCTGGCCCTACGGCCTTGTGAATGTTAACTCTTACTCACATTGGCTACGGAGAGCGTGATCATTCAGTCATCCTGAACAGCTGGTGCTCTCACGCATGGTTCAATGTTGCTTGCCTCGAAGCGAGCATAGAAGGCATTTACCTCATCTGGTAGGCTCGCATCACTGGGCAGCATGCGGCTGGGTTTCCCTTGTAATCCGTGATAGTTTGCAAGCCCTGCCACATCCAATGAGTGTCAGAGCCGGTTTAGTAGGATACAATCTTAGTCAGTTATTGACGCTTTACCTGTTTGATGATGTGTGTGTCTTTTTCTCTGAACGGGCACAGGATGTACCTCTCATCAGCTCTACCCACTGACCGACCATGCAGTATCTATCTTAAACAATTACATAACAACGTTGTCTAATAAGTCCCTTTAAAGCTGCCCTGTCAGTTGTTTTGTTACATTAAATTCTTCAAGAATCAATGGCTATGTATCATTAATTGAAAAGTTCCAATGTGTTGTAAAAATCGCAGACCATCGCTTTAAAGGGGTATTCACTGAAGATGTGATTTACACTGTTTCATACTGATAATGAATGCAGTGCACCTTACACAGCACACACACACACAGTGTACTGACACAGTGTGTAAATCTGGAGCGTTGACAGTATTTCAGTTGCTTGGACACTTGCTAATTATCAAATGGCCTCAGAGTGATGAAGTGTTTTAGTGTAGCCTCTAAATCATCCAGCATTAACCCATGAAACACACACACAGCACTCACACATTCTCACACACACACCGCACTCACACACTCACACACACACAAGCACACACTCACACACACACAGCACTCACACACTCTCACACTCACACACACACCACACTCACACACGCCACACACACACACACACACACACACACACACAAGCACACACTCACACACACACACAAGCACACACTCACACACACACAGCACTAACACACTCACACACTCATACACACACACACACACTCACACACTCACACACTCACACACACACAAAACACTCACAAACTCACACACACACACAAGCACACACACACACACTGTGTGTTTGAGTGTGTGTGTCACCAGTGTGTGTGTGTCTGCGTGTCACCCAGCAGTAAATACAACCCCCTGGTGACAGGGCAGATGCTTGCATCGAAACGCGCACACACACACACACACACACACAATGTTTGTTACTTCGCGTTGTGCGATTGCTTTCATTTCAATTCAGTTGGTTTAGTTTTCCTCTCACTGTTTGATCCAGAAGGTCACCCTATGCCAGTCTATTATCAGGTCATTGGTTAGAATATATAGACTCTATTATCAAGTCATTGGTTAGAATATATAGACTCTATTATCAGGTCATTGGTTAGAATATACCAGTCTAGTGTCAGGTTATTGGTTAGAATATACCAGTCTATTATCAGGTCATTGGTTAGAATATACCAGTCTATTATCAGGTCATTGGTTAGAATATATAGACTCTATTATCAGGTCATTGGTTAGAATATATAGACTCTATTATCAGGTCATTGGTTAGAATATATAGACTCTATTATCAGGTCATTGGTTAGAATATATAGACTCTATTATCAGGTCATTGGTTAGAATATATAGACTCTATTATCAGGTCATTGGTTAGAATATATAGACTCTATTATCAGGTCATTGGTTAGAATATACCAGTCTATTATCAGGTCATTGGTTAGAATATACCAGTCTATTATCAGGTCATTGGTTAGAATATACCAGTCTATTATCAGGTCATTGGTTAGAATATATAGACTCTATTATCAGGTCATTGGTTAGAATATACCAGTCTATTATCAGGTCATTGGTTAGAATATATAGACTCTAGTATCAAGTCATTGGTTAGAATATATAGACTCAATTATCAGGTCATTGGTTAGAATATACCAGTCTATTATCAGGTCATTGGTTAGAATATATAGACTATATTATCAGGTCATTGGTTAGAATATATAGACTCTAGTATCAAGCCATTGGTTAGAATATATAGACTCTATTATCAGGTCATTGGTTAGAATATATAGACTCTATTATCAGGTCATTGGTTAGAATATACCAGTCTATTATCAGGTTATTGGTTAGAATATATAGACTCTATTATCAGGTCATTGGTTAGAATATATAGACTCTAGTATCAAGCCATTGGTTAGAATATATAGACTCTATTATCAGGTCATTGGTTAGAATATACCAGTCTAGTATCACGTCATTGGTTAGAATATACCAGTCTAGTATCAGGTCATTGGTTAGAATATATAGACTCTATTATCAGGTCATTGGTTAGAATATACCAGTCTAGTATCACGTCATTGGTTAGAATATACCAGTCTATTATCAGGTCATTGGTTAGAATATACCAGTCTATTATCAGGTCATTGGTTAGAATATATAGACTCTATTATCAGGTCATTGGTTAGAATATATAGACTCTATTATCAGGTCATTGGTTAGAATATATAGACTATATTATCAGGTCATTGGTTAGAATATATAGACTCTATTATCAGGTCATTGGTTAGAATATATAGACTCTATTATCAGGTCATTGGTTAGAATATACCAGTCTATTATCAGGTCATTGGTTAGAATATACCAGTCTATTATCAGGTCATTGGTTAGAATATATAGACTTTATTATCAGGTCATTGGTTAGAATATACCAGTCTATTATCAGGTCATTGGTTAGAATATACCAGTCTATTATCAGGTAATTGGTTAGAATATACCAGTCTATTATCAGGTCATTGGTTAGAATATATAGACTCTATTATCAGGTCATTGGTTAGAATATATAGACTCTATTATCAGGTCATTGGTTAGAATATATAGACTCTATTATCAGGTCATTGGTTAGAATATACCAGTCTAGTATCAGGTCATTGGTTAGAATATATAGACTATTATCAGGTCATTGTTTAGAATATACCAGTCTATTATCAGGTCATTGGTTAGAATATACCAGTCTATTATCAGGTCATTGGTTAGAATATACCAGTCTATTATCAGGTCATTGGTTAGAATATACCAGTCTATTATCAGGTCATTGGTTAGAATATATAGACTCTAGTATCAAGTCATTGGTTAGAATATATAGACTCTATTATCAGGTCATTGGTTAGAATATACCAGTATATTATCAGGTCATTGGTTAGAATATATAGACTCTATTATCTGGTCATTGGTTAGAATATATAGACTCTAGTATCAAGTCATTGGTTAGAATATATAGACTCTATTATCAGGTCATTGGTTAGAATATATAGACTCTATTATCAGGTCATTGGTTAGAATATACCAGTCTATTATCAGGTCATTGGTTAGAATATATAGACTCTATTATCAGGTCATTGGTTAGAATATATAGACTCTAGTATCAAGTCATTGGTTAGAATATATAGACTCTATTATCAGGTCATTGGTTAGAATATACCAGTCTAGTATCACGTCATTGGTTAGAATATACCAGTCTAGTATCAGGTCATTGGTTAGAATATATAGACTCTATTATCAGGTCATTGGTTAGAATATACCAGTCTAGTATCAGGTCATTGGTTAGAATATACCAGTCTAGTATCACGTCATTGGTTAGAATATACCAGTCTAGTATCAGGTCATTGGTTAGAATATATAGACTCTATTATCAGGTCATTGGTTAGAATATACCAGTCTAGTATCAGGTCATTGGTTAGAATATATAGACTCTATTATCAGGTCATTGGTTAGAATATATAGACTCTATTATCAGGTCATTGGTTAGAATATATAGACTCTATTATCAGGTCATTGGTTAGAATATACCAGTCTATTGTCTGGTCATTGGTTAGAATATACCAGTCTATTATCAGGTCATTGGTTAGAATATATAGACTCTATTATCAGGTCATTGGTTAGAATATATAGACTCTATTATCAGGTCATTGGTTAGAATATACCAGTCTATTATCAGGTCATTGGTTAGAATATACCAGTCTATTATCAGGTCATTGGTTAGAATATATAGACTCTATTATCAGGTCATTGGTTAGAATATACCAGTCTATTATCAGGTCATTGGTTAGAATATACCAGTCTATTATGAGGTCATTGGTTAGAATATACCAGTCTATTATCAGGTCATTGGTTACAATATATAGACTCTATTATCAGGTCATTGGTTAGAATATATAGACTCTATTATCAGGTCATTGGTTAGAATATATAGACTCTATTATCAGGTCATTGGTTAGAATATACCAGTCTATTATCTGGTCATTGGTTAGAATATATCAGTCTATTATCAGGTCATTGGTTAGAATATACCAGTCTATTATCAGGTCATTGGTTAGAATATACCAGTCTATTATCAGGTCATTGGTTAGAATACATATACTCTTTTATCAGGTCATTGGTTAGAATATATAGACTCTATTATCAGGTCATTGGTTAGAATATACCAGTCTATTATCAGGTCATTGGTTAGAATATACCAGTCTATTATCAGGTCATTGGTTAGAATATATAGACTCTATTATCAGGTCATTGGTTAGAATATATAGACTCTATTATCAGGTCATTGGTTAGAATACACCAGTCTATTATCAGGTCATTGGTTAGAATATATAGACTCTATTATCAGGTCATTGGTTAGAATATATAGACTCTATTATCAGGTCATTGGTTAGAATATATAGACTCTATTATCAGGTCATTGGTTAGAATATATAGACTATATTATCAGGTCATTGGTTAGAATATATAGACTCTATTATCAGGTCATTGGTTAGAATATATAGACTCTATTATCAGGTCATTGGTTAGAATATACCAGTCTATTATCAGGTCATTGGTTAGAATATACCAGTCTATTATCAGGTCATTGGTTAGAATATATAGACTTTATTATCAGGTCATTGGTTAGAATATACCAGTCTATTATCAGGTCATTGGTTAGAATATACCAGTCTATTATCAGGTAATTGGTTAGAATATACCAGTCTATTATCAGGTCATTGGTTAGAATATATAGACTCTATTATCAGGTCATTGGTTAGAATATATAGACTCTATTATCAGGTCATTGGTTAGAATATATAGACTCTATTATCAGGTCATTGGTTAGAATATACCAGTCTAGTATCAGGTCATTGGTTAGAATATATAGACTATTATCAGGTCATTGTTTAGAATATACCAGTCTATTATCAGGTCATTGGTTAGAATATACCAGTCTATTATCAGGTCATTGGTTAGAATATACCAGTCTATTATCAGGTCATTGGTTAGAATATACCAGTCTATTATCAGGTCATTGGTTAGAATATATAGACTCTAGTATCAAGTCATTGGTTAGAATATATAGACTCTATTATCAGGTCATTGGTTAGAATATACCAGTATATTATCAGGTCATTGGTTAGAATATATAGACTCTATTATCAGGTCATTGGTTAGAATATATAGACTCTAGTATCAAGTCATTGGTTAGAATATATAGACTCTATTATCAGGTCATTGGTTAGAATATATAGACTCTATTATCAGGTCATTGGTTAGAATATACCAGTCTATTATCAGGTCATTGGTTAGAATATATAGACTCTATTATCAGGTCATTGGTTAGAATATATAGACTCTATTATCAGGTCATTGGTTAGAATATACCAGTCTATTGTCTGGTCATTGGTTAGAATATACCAGTCTATTATCAGGTCATTGGTTAGAATATATAGACTCTATTATCAGGTCATTGGTTAGAATATATAGACTCTATTATCAGGTCATTGGTTAGAATATACCAGTCTATTATCAGGTCATTGGTTAGAATATACCAGTCTATTATCAGGTCATTGGTTAGAATATATAGACTCTATTATCAGGTCATTGGTTAGAATATACCAGTCTATTATCAGGTCATTGGTTAGAATATACCAGTCTATTATGAGGTCATTGGTTAGAATATACCAGTCTTTTATCAGGTCATTGGTTAGAATATATAGACTCTATTATCAGGTCATTGGTTAGAATATATAGACTCTATTATCAGGTCATTGGTTAGAATATATAGACTCTATTATCAGGTCATTGGTTAGAATATACCAGTCTGTTATCTGGTCATTGGTTAGAATATACCAGTCTATTATCAGGTCATTGGTTAGAATATACCAGTCTATTATCAGGTCATTGGTTAGAATATACCAGTCTATTATCAGGTCATTGGTTAGAATACATATACTCTTTTATCAGGTCATTGGTTAGAATATATAGACTCTATTATCAGGTCATTGGTTAGAATATACCAGTCTATTATCAGGTCATTGGTTAGAATATACCAGTCTATTATCAGGTCATTGGTTAGAATATATAGACTCTATTATCAGGTCATTGGTTAGAATATATAGACTCTATTATCAGGTCATTGGTTAGAATACACCAGTCTATTATCAGGTCATTGGTTAGAATATATAGACTCTATTATCAGGTCATTGGTTAGAATATATAGACTCTATTATCAGGTCATTGGTTAGAATATACCAGTCTATTATCAGGTCATTGGTTAGAATATACCAGTCTATTATCAGGTCATTGGTTAGAATATACCAGTCTATTATCAGGTCATTGGTTAGAATATATAGACTCTATTATCAGGTCATTGGTTAGAATATACCAGTCTATTATCAGGTCATTGGTTAGAATATACCAGTCTATTATCAGGTCATTGGTTAGAATATACCAGTCTATTATCAGGTCATTGGTTAGAATATATAGACTCTATTATCAGGTCATTGGTTAGAATATATAGACTCTATTATCAGGTTATTGGTTAGAATATATAGACTCTATTATCAGGTCATTGGTTAGAATATACCAGTCTAGTATCAGGTCATTGGTTAGAATATATAGACTATTATCAGGTCATTGGTTAGAATATATAGACTCTAGTATCAAGTCATTGGTTAGAATATATAGACTCTATTATCAGGTCATTGGTTAGAATATATAGACTCTATTATCTGGTCATTGGTTAGAATATATAGACTCTAGTATCAAGTCATTGGTTAGAATATATAGACTCTATTATCAGGTCATTGGTTAGAATATATAGACTCTATTATCAGGTCATTGGTTAGAATATACCAGTCTATTATCAGGTCATTGGTTAGAATATATAGACTCTATTATCAGGTCATTGGTTAGAATATATAGACTCTAGTATCAAGTCATTGGTTAGAATATATAGACTCTATTATCAGGTCATTGGTTAGAATATACCAGTCTAGTATCACGTCATTGGTTAGAATATACCAGTCTAGTATCAGGTCATTGGTTAGAATATATAGACTCTATTATCAGGTCATTGGTTAGAATATACCAGTCTAGTATCAGGTCATTGGTTAGAATATACCAGTCTAGTATCACGTCATTGGTTAGAATATACCAGTCTAGTATCAGGTCATTGGTTAGAATATATAGACTCTATTATCAGGTCATTGGTTAGAATATACCAGTCTAGTATCAGGTCATTGGTTAGAATATATAGACTCTATTATCAGGTCATTGGTTAGAATATATAGACTCTATTATCAGGTCATTGGTTAGAATATATAGACTCTATTATCAGGTCATTGGTTAGAATATACCAGTCTATTGTCTGGTCATTGGTTAGAATATACCAGTCTATTATCAGGTCATTGGTTAGAATATATAGACTCTATTATCAGGTCATTGGTTAGAATATATAGACTCTATTATCAGGTCATTGGTTAGAATATACCAGTCTATTATCAGGTCATTGGTTAGAATATACCAGTCTATTATCAGGTCATTGGTTAGAATATATAGACTCTATTATCAGGTCATTGGTTAGAATATACCAGTCTATTATCAGGTCATTGGTTAGAATATACCAGTCTATTATGAGGTCATTGGTTAGAATATACCAGTCTATTATCAGGTCATTGGTTACAATATATAGACTCTATTATCAGGTCATTGGTTAGAATATATAGACTCTATTATCAGGTCATTGGTTAGAATATATAGACTCTATTATCAGGTCATTGGTTAGAATATACCAGTCTATTATCTGGTCATTGGTTAGAATATATCAGTCTATTATCAGGTCATTGGTTAGAATATACCAGTCTATTATCAGGTCATTGGTTAGAATATACCAGTCTATTATCAGGTCATTGGTTAGAATACATATACTCTTTTATCAGGTCATTGGTTAGAATATATAGACTCTATTATCAGGTCATTGGTTAGAATATACCAGTCTATTATCAGGTCATTGGTTAGAATATACCAGTCTATTATCAGGTCATTGGTTAGAATATATAGACTCTATTATCAGGTCATTGGTTAGAATATATAGACTCTATTATCAGGTCATTGGTTAGAATACACCAGTCTATTATCAGGTCATTGGTTAGAATATATAGACTCTATTATCAGGTCATTGGTTAGAATATATAGACTCTATTATCAGGTCATTGGTTAGAATATATAGACTCTATTATCAGGTCATTGGTTAGAATATATAGACTATATTATCAGGTCATTGGTTAGAATATATAGACTCTATTATCAGGTCATTGGTTAGAATATATAGACTCTATTATCAGGTCATTGGTTAGAATATACCAGTCTATTATCAGGTCATTGGTTAGAATATACCAGTCTATTATCAGGTCATTGGTTAGAATATATAGACTTTATTATCAGGTCATTGGTTAGAATATACCAGTCTATTATCAGGTCATTGGTTAGAATATACCAGTCTATTATCAGGTAATTGGTTAGAATATACCAGTCTATTATCAGGTCATTGGTTAGAATATATAGACTCTATTATCAGGTCATTGGTTAGAATATATAGACTCTATTATCAGGTCATTGGTTAGAATATATAGACTCTATTATCAGGTCATTGGTTAGAATATACCAGTCTAGTATCAGGTCATTGGTTAGAATATATAGACTATTATCAGGTCATTGTTTAGAATATACCAGTCTATTATCAGGTCATTGGTTAGAATATACCAGTCTATTATCAGGTCATTGGTTAGAATATACCAGTCTATTATCAGGTCATTGGTTAGAATATACCAGTCTATTATCAGGTCATTGGTTAGAATATATAGACTCTAGTATCAAGTCATTGGTTAGAATATATAGACTCTATTATCAGGTCATTGGTTAGAATATACCAGTATATTATCAGGTCATTGGTTAGAATATATAGACTCTATTATCAGGTCATTGGTTAGAATATATAGACTCTAGTATCAAGTCATTGGTTAGAATATATAGACTCTATTATCAGGTCATTGGTTAGAATATATAGACTCTATTATCAGGTCATTGGTTAGAATATACCAGTCTATTATCAGGTCATTGGTTAGAATATATAGACTCTATTATCAGGTCATTGGTTAGAATATATAGACTCTATTATCAGGTCATTGGTTAGAATATACCAGTCTATTGTCTGGTCATTGGTTAGAATATACCAGTCTATTATCAGGTCATTGGTTAGAATATATAGACTCTATTATCAGGTCATTGGTTAGAATATATAGACTCTATTATCAGGTCATTGGTTAGAATATACCAGTCTATTATCAGGTCATTGGTTAGAATATACCAGTCTATTATCAGGTCATTGGTTAGAATATATAGACTCTATTATCAGGTCATTGGTTAGAATATACCAGTCTATTATCAGGTCATTGGTTAGAATATACCAGTCTATTATGAGGTCATTGGTTAGAATATACCAGTCTTTTATCAGGTCATTGGTTAGAATATATAGACTCTATTATCAGGTCATTGGTTAGAATATATAGACTCTATTATCAGGTCATTGGTTAGAATATATAGACTCTATTATCAGGTCATTGGTTAGAATATACCAGTCTGTTATCTGGTCATTGGTTAGAATATACCAGTCTATTATCAGGTCATTGGTTAGAATATACCAGTCTATTATCAGGTCATTGGTTAGAATATACCAGTCTATTATCAGGTCATTGGTTAGAATACATATACTCTTTTATCAGGTCATTGGTTAGAATATATAGACTCTATTATCAGGTCATTGGTTAGAATATACCAGTCTATTATCAGGTCATTGGTTAGAATATACCAGTCTATTATCAGGTCATTGGTTAGAATATATAGACTCTATTATCAGGTCATTGGTTAGAATATATAGACTCTATTATCAGGTCATTGGTTAGAATACACCAGTCTATTATCAGGTCATTGGTTAGAATATATAGACTCTATTATCAGGTCATTGGTTAGAATATATAGACTCTATTATCAGGTCATTGGTTAGAATATACCAGTCTATTATCAGGTCATTGGTTAGAATATACCAGTCTATTATCAGGTCATTGGTTAGAATATACCAGTCTATTATCAGGTCATTGGTTAGAATATATAGACTCTATTATCAGGTCATTGGTTAGAATATACCAGTCTATTATCAGGTCATTGGTTAGAATATACCAGTCTATTATCAGGTCATTGGTTAGAATATACCAGTCTATTATCAGGTCATTGGTTAGAATATATAGACTCTATTATCAGGTCATTGGTTAGAATATATAGACTCTATTATCAGGTTATTGGTTAGAATATATAGACTCTATTATCAGGTCATTGGTTAGAATATACCAGTCTAGTATCAGGTCATTGGTTAGAATATATAGACTATTATCAGGTCATTGTTTAGAATATACCAGTCTATTATCAGGTCATTGGTTAGAATATACCAGTCTATTATCAGGTCATTGGTTAGAATATATAGACTCTAGTATCAAGTCATTGGTTAGAATATATAGACTCTATTATCAGGTCATTGGTTAGAATATATAGACTCTATTATCAGGTCATTGGTTAGAATATACCAGTCTATTATCAGGTCATTGGTTAGAATGTATAGACTCTATTATAAGGTCATTGGTTAGAATATATTGACTCTAGTATCAAGTCATTGGTTAGAATATATAGACTCTATTATCAGGTCATTGGTTAGAATATACCAGTCTAGTATCACGTCATTGGTTAGAATATACCAGTCTAGTATCAGGTCATTGGTTAGAATATATAGACTCTATTATCAGGTCATTGGTTAGAATATACCAGTCTAGTATCACGTCATTGGTTAGAATATACCAGTCTATTATCAGGTCATTGGTTAGAATATACCGGTCTATTATCAGGTCATTGGTTAGAATATATAGACTCTATTATCAGGTCATGGGTTAGAATATATAGACTCTATTATCAGGTCATTGGTTAGAATATATAGACTCTATTATCAGGTCATTGGTTAGAATATACCAGTCTATTATCTGGTCATTGGTTAGAATATACCAGTCTATTATCAGGTCATTGGTTAGAATATATAGACTCTAGTATCAAGTCATTGGTTAGAATATATAGACTCTATTATCAGGTCATTGGTTAGAATATACCAGTCTAGTATCAGGTCATTGGTTAGAATATATAGACTCTATTATCAGGTCATTGGTTAGAATATACCAGTCTAGTATCACGTCATTGGTTAGAATATACCAGTCTATTATCAGGTCATTGGTTAGAATATACCAGTCTATTATCAGGTCATTGGTTAGAATATATAGACTCTATTATCAGGTCATTGGTTAGAATATATAGACTCTATTATCAGGTCATTGGTTATAATATATAGACTATATTATCAGGTCATTGGTTAGAATATATAGACTCTATTATCAGGTCATTGGTTAGAATATATAGACTCTATTATCAGGTCATTGGTTAGAATATACCAGTCTATTATCAGGTCATTGGTTAGAATATACCAGTCTATTATCAGGTCATTGGTTAGAATATATAGACTCTATTATCAGGTCATTGGTTAGAATATACCAGTCTATTATCAGGTCATTGGTTAGAATATACCAGTCTATTATGAGGTCATTGGTTAGAATATACCAGTCTATTATCAGGTCATTGGTTAGAATATATAGACTCTATTATCAGGTCATTGGTTAGAATATATAGACTCTATTATCAGGTCATTGGTTAGAATATATAGACTCTATTATCAGGTCATTGGTTAGAATATACCAGTCTAGTATCAGGTCATTGGTTAGAATATATAGACTATTATCAGGTCATTGTTTAGAATATACCAGTCTATTATCAGGTCATTGGTTAGAATATACCAGTATATTATCAGGTCATTGGTTAGAATATATAGACTATATTATCAGGTCATTGGTTAGAATATACCAGTCTATTATCAGGTCAGTGGTTAGAATATACCAGTCTATTATCAGGTCATTGGTTAGAATATACCAGTCTATTATCAGGTCATTGGTTAGAATATATAGACTCTAGTATCAAGTCATTGGTTAGAATATATAGACTCTATTATCAGGTCATTGGTTAGAATATACCAGTCTATTATCAGGTAATTGGTTAGAATATATAGACTCTATTATCAGGTCATTGGTTAGAATATATAGACTCTAGTATCAAGTCATTGGTTAGAATATATAGACTCTATTATCAGGTCATTGGTTAGAATATATAGACTCTATTATCAGGTCATTGGTTAGAATATACCAGTCTATTATCAGGTCATTGGTTAGAATATATAGACTCTATTATCAGGTCATTTGTTAGAATATATAGACTCTAGTATCAAGTCATTGGTTAGAATATATAGACTCTATTATCAGGTCATTGGTTAGAATATACCAGTCTAGTATCACGTCATTGGTTAGGAATATACCAGTCTAGTATCAGGTCATTGGTTAGAATATATAGACTCTATTATCAGGTCATTGGTTAGAATATACCAGTCTAGTATCACGTCATTGGTTAGAATATACCAGTCTATTATCAGGTCATTGGTTAGAATATACCAGTCTATTATCAGGTCATTGGTTAGAATATATAGACTCTATTATCAGGTCATTGGTTAGAATATATAGACTCTATTATCAGGTCATTGGTTAGAATATATAGACTCTATTATCAGGTCATTGATTAGAATATACCAGTCTATTAGCTGGTCATTGGTTAGAATATACCAGTCTATTATCAGGTCATTGGTTAGAATATACCAGTCTATTATCAGGTCATTGGTTAGAATATACCAGTCTATTATCAGGTCATTGGTTAGAATACATATACTCTTTTATCAGGTCATTGGTTAGAATATATAGACTCTATTATCAGGTCATTGGTTAGAATATACCAGTCTATTATCAGGTCATTGGTTAGAATATACCAGTCTATTATCAGGTCATTGGTTAGAATATATAGACTCTATTATCAGGTCATTGGTTAGAATATATAGACTCTATTATCAGGTCATTGGTTAGAATACACCAGTCTATTATCAGGTCATTGGTTATAATATACCAGTCTATTATGAGGTCATTGGTTAGAATATACCAGTCTATTATCAGGTCATTGGTTAGAATATATAGACTCTATTATCAGGTCATTGGTTAGAATATATAGACTCTATTATCATGTCATTGGTTAGAATATATAGACTCTATTATCAGGTCATTGGTTAGAATATACCAGTCTATTATCAGGTCATTGGTTAGAATATATAGACTATTATCAGGTCATTGTTTAGAATATACCAGTCTATTATCAGGTCATTGGTTGGAATATACCAGTCTATTATCAGGTAATTGGTTAGAATATATAGACTCTATTATCAGGTCATTGGTTAGAATATATAGACTCTAGTATCAAGTCATTGGTTAGAATATATAGACTCTATTATCAGGTCATTGGTTAGAATATATAGACTCTATTATCAGGTCATTGGTTAGAATATACCAGTCTATTATCAGGTCATTGGTTAGAATATATAGACTCTATTATCAGGTCATTTGTTAGAATATATAGACTCTAGTATCAAGTCATTGGTTAGAATATATAGACTCTATTATCAGGTCATTGGTTAGAATATACCAGTCTAGTATCACGTCATTGGTTAGAATATACCAGTCTAGTATCAGGTCATTGGTTAGAATATATAGACTCTATTATCAGGTCATTGGTTAGAATATACCAGTCTAGTATCACGTCATTGGTTAGAATATACCAGTCTATTATCAGGTCATTGGTTAGAATATACCAGTCTATTATCAGGTCATTGGTTAGAATATATAGACTCTATTATCAGGTCATTGGTTAGAATATATAGACTCTATTATCAGGTCATTGGTTAGAATATATAGACTCTATTATCAGGTCATTGATTAGAATATACCAGTCTATTATCTGGTCATTGGTTAGAATATACCAGTCTATTATCAGGTCATTGGTTAGAATATACCAGTCTATTATCAGGTCATTGGTTAGAATATACCAGTCTATTATCAGGTCATTGGTTAGAATACATATACTCTTTTATCAGGTCATTGGTTAGAATATATAGACTCTATTATCAGGTCATTGGTTAGAATATACCAGTCTATTATCAGGTCATTGGTTAGAATATACCAGTCTATTATCAGGTCATTGGTTAGAATATATAGACTCTATTATCAGGTCATTGGTTAGAATATATAGACTCTATTATCAGGTCATTGGTTAGAATATACCAGTCTATTATCAGGTCATTGGTTAGAATATACCAGTCTATTATGAGGTCATTGGTTAGAATATACCAGTCTATTATCAGGTCATTGGTTAGAATATATAGACTCTATTATCAGGTCATTGGTTAGAATATATAGACTCTATTATCATGTCATTGGTTAGAATATATAGACTCTATTATCAGGTCATTGGTTAGAATATACCAGTCTAGTATCAGGTCATTGGTTAGAATATATAGACTCTATTATCATGTCATTGGTTAGAATATATAGACTCTATTATCAGGTCATTGGTTAGAATATACCAGTCTATTATCAGGTCATTGGTTAGAATATATAGACTATTATCAGGTCATTGTTTAGAATATACCAGTCTATTATCAGGTCATTGGTTAGAATATACCAGTCTATTATCAGGTAATTGGTTAGAATATATAGACTCTATTATCAGGTCATTGGTTAGAATATATAGACTCTAGTATCAAGTCATTGGTTAGAATATATAGACTCTATTATCAGGTCATTGGTTAGAATATATAGACTCTATTATCAGGTCATTGGTTAGAATATACCAGTCTATTATCAGGTCATTGGTTAGAATATATAGACTCTATTATCAGGTCATTTGTTAGAATATATAGACTCTAGTATCAAGTCATTGGTTAGAATATATAGACTCTATTATCAGGTCATTGGTTAGAATATACCAGTCTAGTATCACGTCATTGGTTAGAATATACCAGTCTAGTATCAGGTCATTGGTTAGAATATATAGACTCTATTATCAGGTCATTGGTTAGAATATACCAGTCTAGTATCACGTCATTGGTTAGAATATACCAGTCTATTATCAGGTCATTGGTTAGAATATACCAGTCTATTATCATGTCATTGGTTAGAATATATAGACTCTATTATCAGGTCATTGGTTAGAATATACCAGTCTATTATCAGGTCATTGGTTAGAATATATAGACTATTATCAGGTCATTGTTTAGAATATACCAGTCTATTATCAGGTCATTGGTTAGAATATACCAGTCTATTATCAGGTAATTGGTTAGAATATATAGACTCTATTATCAGGTCATTGGTTAGAATATATAGACTCTAGTATCAAGTCATTGGTTAGAATATATAGACTCTATTATCAGGTCATTGGTTAGAATATATAGACTCTATTATCAGGTCATTGGTTAGAATATACCAGTCTATTATCAGGTCATTGGTTAGAATATATAGACTCTATTATCAGGTCATTTGTTAGAATATATAGACTCTAGTATCAAGTCATTGGTTAGAATATATAGACTCTATTATCAGGTCATTGGTTAGAATATACCAGTCTAGTATCACGTCATTGGTTAGAATATACCAGTCTAGTATCAGGTCATTGGTTAGAATATATAGACTCTATTATCAGGTCATTGGTTAGAATATACCAGTCTAGTATCACGTCATTGGTTAGAATATACCAGTCTATTATCAGGTCATTGGTTAGAATATACCAGTCTATTATCAGGTCATTGGTTAGAATATATAGACTCTATTATCAGGTCATTGGTTAGAATATATAGACTCTATTATCAGGTCATTGGTTAGAATATATAGACTCTATTATCAGGTCATTGATTAGAATATACCAGTCTATTATCTGGTCATTGGTTAGAATATACCAGTCTATTATCAGGTCATTGGTTAGAATATACCAGTCTATTATCAGGTCATTGGTTAGAATATACCAGTCTATTATCAGGTCATTGGTTGGAATACATATACTCTTTTATCAGGTCATTGGTTAGAATATATAGACTCTATTATCAGGTCATTGGTTAGAATATACCAGTCTATTATCAGGTCATTGGTTAGAATATACCAGTCTATTATCAGGTCATTGGTTAGAATATATAGACTCTATTATCAGGTCATTGGTTAGAATATATAGACTCTATTATCAGGTCATTGGTTAGAATATACCAGTCTATTATCAGGTCATTGGGTTAGAATATACCAGTCTATTATGAGGTCATTGGTTAGAATATACCAGTCTATTATCAGGTCATTGGTTAGAATATATAGACTCTATTATCAGGTCATTGGTTAGAATATATAGACTCTATTATCATGTCATTGGTTAGAATATATAGACTCTATTATCAGGTCATTGGTTAGAATATACCAGTCTAGTATCAGGTCATTGGTTAGAATATATAGACTCTATTATCATGTCATTGGTTAGAATATATAGACTCTATTATCAGGTCATTGGTTAGAATATACCAGTCTATTATCAGGTCATTGGTTAGAATATATAGACTATTATCAGGTCATTGTTTAGAATATACCAGTCTATTATCAGGTCATTGGTTAGAATATACCAGTCTATTATCAGGTAATTGGTTAGAATATATAGACTCTATTATCAGGTCATTGGTTAGAATATATAGACTCTAGTATCAAGTCATTGGTTAGAATATATAGACTCTATTATCAGGTCATTGGTTAGAATATATAGACTCTATTATCAGGTCATTGGTTAGAATATACCAGTCTATTATCAGGTCATTGGTTAGAATATATAGACTCTATTATCAGGTCATTTGTTAGAATATATAGACTCTAGTATCAAGTCATTGGTTAGAATATATAGACTCTATTATCAGGTCATTGGTTAGAATATACCAGTCTAGTATCACGTCATTGGTTAGAATATACCAGTCTAGTATCAGGTCATTGGTTAGAATATATAGACTCTATTATCAGGTCATTGGTTAGAATATACCAGTCTAGTATCACGTCATTGGTTAGAATATACCAGTCTATTATCAGGTCATTGGTTAGAATATACCAGTCTATTATCAGGTCATTGGTTAGAATATATAGACTCTATTATCAGGTCATTGGTTAGAATATATAGACTCTATTATCAGGTCATTGGTTAGAATATATAGACTCTATTATCAGGTCATTGATTAGAATATACCAGTCTATTATCTGGTCATTGGTTAGAATATACCAGTCTATTATCAGGTCATTGGTTAGAATATACCAGTCTATTATCAGGTCATTGGTTAGAATATACCAGTCTATTATCAGGTCATTGGTTAGAATACATATACTCTTTTATCAGGTCATTGGTTAGAATATATAGACTCTATTATCAGGTCATTGGTTAGAATATACCAGTCTATTATCAGGTCATTGGTTAGAATATACCAGTCTATTATCAGGTCATTGGTTAGAATATATAGACTCTATTATCAGGTCATTGGTTAGAATATATAGACTCTATTATCAGGTCATTGGTTAGAATATACCAGTCTATTATCAGGTCATTGGTTAGAATATACCAGTCTATTATGAGGTCATTGGTTAGAATATACCAGTCTATTATCAGGTCATTGGTTAGAATATATAGACTCTATTATCAGGTCATTGGTTAGAATATATAGACTCTATTATCATGTCATTGGTTAGAATATATAGACTCTATTATCAGGTCATTGGTTAGAATATACCAGTCTAGTATCAGGTCATTGGTTAGAATATATAGACTATTATCAGGTCATTGTTTAGAATATACCAGTCTATTATCAGGTCATTGGTTAGAATATATAGACTCTATTATCAGGTCATTTGTTAGAATATAAAGACTCTAGTATCAAGTCATTGGTTAGAATATATAGACTCTATTATCAGGTCATTGGTTAGAATATACCAGTCTATTATCAGGTCATTGGTTAGAATATATAGACTATATTATCAGGTCATTGGTTAAAATATACCAGTCTATTATCAGGTCAGTGGTTAGAATATACCAGTCTATTATCAGGTCATTGGTTAGAATATACCAGTCTATTATCAGGTCATTGGTTAGAATATATAGACTCTAGTATCAAGTCATTGGTTAGAATATATAGACTCTATTATCAGGTCATTGGTTAGAATATACCAGTCTATTATCAGGTAATTGGTTAGAATATATAGACTCTATTATCAGGTCATTGGTTAGAATATACCAGTCTATTATCAGGTCATTGGTTAGAATATACCAGTCTATTATGAGGTCATTGGTTAGAATATACCAGTCTATTATCAGGTCATTGGTTAGAATATATAGACTCTATTATCAGGTCATTGGTTAGAATATATAGACTCTATTATCATGTCATTGGTTAGAATATATAGACTCTATTATCAGGTCATTGGTTAGAATATACCAGTCTAGTATCAGGTCATTGGTTAGAATATATAGACTATTATCAGGTCATTGTTTAGAATATACCAGTCTATTATCAGGTCATTGGTTAGAATATACCAGTCTATTATCAGGTCATTGGTTAGAATATATAGACTATATTATCAGGTCATTGGTTAGAATATACCAGTCTATTATCAGGTCAGTGGTTAGAATATACCAGTCTATTATCAGGTCATTGGTTAGAATATACCAGTCTATTATCAGGTAATTGGTTAGAATATATAGACTCTATTATCAGGTCATTGGTTAGAATATATAGACTCTAGTATCAAGTCATTGGTTAGAATATATAGACTCTATTATCAGGTCATTGGTTAGAATATATAGACTCTATTATCAGGTCATTGGTTAGAATATACCAGTCTATTATCAGGTCATTGGTTAGAATATATAGACTCTATTATCAGGTCATTTGTTAGAATATATAGACTCTAGTATCAAGTCATTGGTTAGAATATATAGACTCTATTATCAGGTCATTGGTTAGAATATACCAGTCTAGTATCACGTCATTGGTTAGAATATATTGACTCTATTATCAGGTCATTGGTTAGAATATACCAGTCTAGTATCACGTCATTGGTTAGAATATACCAGTCTATTATCAGGTCATTGGTTAGAATATACCAGTCTATTATCAGGTCATTGGTTAGAATATATAGACTCTATTATCAGGTCATTGGTTAGAATATATAGACTCTATTATCAGGTCATTGGTTAGAATATATAGACTCTATTATCAGGTCATTGATTAGAATATACCAGTCTATTATCTGGTCATTGGTTAGAATATACCAGTCTATTATCAGGTCATTGGTTAGAATATACCAGTCTATTATCAGGTCATTGGTTAGAATATACCAGTCTATTATCAGGTCATTGGTTAGAATACATATACTCTTTTATCAGGTCATTGGTTAGAATATATAGACTCTATTATCAGGTCATTGGTTAGAATATACCAGTCTATTATCAGGTCATTGGTTAGAATATACCAGTCTATTATCAGGTCATTGGTTAGAATATATAGACTCTATTATCAGGTCATTGGTTAGAATATATAGACTCTATTATCAGGTCATTGGTTAGAATACACCAGTCTATTATCAGGTCATTGGTTAGAATATATAGACTCTATTATCAAGTCATTGGTTAGAATATATAGACTCTATTATCAGGTCATTGGTTAGAATATACCAGTCTATTATCAGGTCATTGGTTAGAATATACCAGTCTATTATCAGGTCATTGGTTAGAATATACCAGTCTATTATCAGGTCAATGGTTAGAATATATAGACTCTATTAACAGGTCATTGGTTAGAATATACCAGTCTATTATCAGGTCATTGGTTAGAATATACCAGTCTATTATCAGGTCATTGGTTAGAATATACCAGTCTATTATCAGGTCATTGGTTAGAATATATAGACTCTATTATCAGGTCATTGGTTAGAATATATAGACTCTATTATCAGGTCATTGGTTAGAATATACCAGTCTATTATCAGGTCATTGGTTAGAATATATAGACTCTATTATCAGGTCATTGGTTAGAATATACCAGTCTATTATCAGGTCATTGGTTAGAATATACCAGTCTATTATGAGGTCATTGGTTAGAATATACCAGTCTATTATCAGGTCATTGGTTAGAATATATAGACTCTATTATCAGGTCATTGGTTAGAATATATATACTCTATTATCATGTCATTGGTTAGAATATATAGACTCTATTATCAGGTCATTGGTTAGAATATACCAGTCTAGTATCAGGTCATTGGTTAGAATATATAGACTATTATCAGGTCATTGTTTAGAATATACCAGTCTATTATCAGGTCATTGGTTAGAATATACCAGTCTATTATCAGGTCATTGGTTAGAATATATAGACTATATTATCAGGTCATTGGTTAGAATATACCAGTCTATTATCAGGTCAGTGGTTAGAATATACCAGTCTATTATCAGGTCATTGGTTAGAATATACCAGTCTATTATCAGGTAATTGGTTAGAATATATAGACTCTATTATCAGGTCATTGGTTAGAATATATAGACTCTAGTATCAAGTCATTGGTTAGAATATATAGACTCTATTATCAGGTCATTGGTTAGAATATATAGACTCTATTATCAGGTCATTGGTTAGAATATACCAGTCTATTATCAGGTCATTGGTTAGAATATACCAGTCTATTATCAGGTCATTGGTTAGAATATATAGACTCTATTATCAGGTCATTGGTTAGAATATATAGACTCTATTATCAGGTCATTGGTTAGAATATACCAGTCTATTATCAGGTCATTGGTTAGAATATATAGACTCTATTATCAGGTCATTGGTTAGAATATACCAGTCTATTATGAGGTCATTGGTTAGAATATACCAGTCTATTATCAGGTCATTGGTTAGAATATATAGACTCTATTATCAGGTCATTGGTTAGAATATATATACTCTATTATCATGTCATTGGTTAGAATATATAGACTCTATTATCAGGTCATTGGTTAGAATATACCAGTCTAGTATCAGGTCATTGGTTAGAATATATAGACTATTATCAGGTCATTGTTTAGAATATACCAGTCTATTATCAGGTCATTGGTTAGAATATACCAGTCTATTATCAGGTCATTGGTTAGAATATATAGACTATATTATCAGGTCATTGGTTAGAATATACCAGTCTATTATCAGGTCAGTGGTTAGAATATACCAGTCTATTATCAGGTCATTGGTTAGAATATACCAGTCTATTATCAGGTAATTGGTTAGAATATATAGACTCTATTATCAGGTCATTGGTTAGAATATATAGACTCTAGTATCAAGTCATTGGTTAGAATATATAGACTCTATTATCAGGTCATTGGTTAGAATATATAGACTCTATTATCAGGTCATTGGTTAGAATATACCAGTCTATTATCAGGTCATTGGTTAGAATATATAGACTCTATTATCAGGTCATTTGTTAGAATATATAGACTCTAGTATCAAGTCATTGGTTAGAATATATAGACTCTATTATCAGGTCATTGGTTAGAATATACCAGTCTAGTATCACGTCATTGGTTAGAATATATAGACTCTATTATCAGGTCATTGGTTAGAATATACCAGTCTAGTATCACGTCATTGGTTAGAATATACCAGTCTATTATCAGGTCATTGGTTAGAATATACCAGTCTATTATCAGGTCATTGGTTAGAATATATAGACTCTATTATCAGGTCATTGGTTAGAATATATAGACTCTATTATCAGGTCATTGGTTAGAATATATAGACTCTATTATCAGGTCATTGATTAGAATATACCAGTCTATTATCTGGTCATTGGTTAGAATATACCAGTCTATTATCAGGTCATTGGTTAGAATATACCAGTCTATTATCAGGTCATTGGTTAGAATATACCAGTCTATTATCAGGTCATTGGTTAGAATACATATACTCTTTTATCAGGTCATTGGTTAGAATATATAGACTCTATTATCAGGTCATTGGTTAGAATATACCAGTCTATTATCAGGTCATTGGTTAGAATATACCAGTCTATTATCAGGTCATTGGTTAGAATATATAGACTCTATTATCAGGTCATTGGTTAGAATATATAGACTCTATTATCAGGTCATTGGTTAGAATACACCAGTCTATTATCAGGTCATTGGTTAGAATATATAGACTCTATTATCAAGTCATTGGTTAGAATATATAGACTCTATTATCAGGTCATTGGTTAGAATATACCAGTCTATTATCAGGTCATTGGTTAGAATATACCAGTCTATTATCAGGTCATTGGTTAGAATATACCAGTCTATTATCAGGTCAATGGTTAGAATATATAGACTCTATTAACAGGTCATTGGTTAGAATATACCAGTCTATTATCAGGTCATTGGTTAGAATATACCAGTCTATTATCAGGTCATTGGTTAGAATATACCAGTCTATTATCAGGTCATTGGTTAGAATATATAGACTCTATTATCAGGTCATTGGTTAGAATATATAGACTCTATTATCAGGTCATTGGTTAGAATATACCAGTCTATTATCAGGTCATTGGTTAGAATATATAGACTCTATTATCAGGTCATTGGTTAGAATATACCAGTCTATTATCAGGTCATTGGTTAGAATATATAGACTCTATTATCAGGTCATTGGTTAGAATATACCAGTCTATTATCAGGTCATTGGTTAGAATATATAGACTCTATTATCAGGTCATTGGTTAGAATATACCAGTCTATTATCAGGTCATTGGTTAGAATATATAGACTCTATTATCAGGTCATTGGGTAGAATATACCAGTCTATTATCAGGTCATTGGTTAGAATATATAGACTCTATTATCAGGTCATTGGGTAGAATATACCAGTCTATTATCAGGTCATTGGTTAGAATATATAGACCTTATTATCAGGTCATTGGGTAGAATATACCAGTCTATTATCAGGTCATTGGTTAGAATATATAGACTCTATTATCAGGTCATTGGGTAGAATATACCAGTCTATTATCAGGTCATTGGTTAGAATATATAGACTCTATTATCAGGTCATTGGGTAGAATATACCAGTCTATTATCAGGTCATTGGGTAGAATATACCAGTCTATTATCAGGTCATTGGGTAGAATATATAGACTCTATTATCAGGTCATTGGGTAGAATATACCAGTCTATTATCAGGTCATTGGGTAGAATATACCAGTCTATTATCAGGTCATTGGGTAGAATATATAGACTCTATTATCAGGTCATTGGGTAGAATATATAGACTCTATTATCAGGTCATTGGGTAGAATATATAGACTCTATTATCAGGTCATTGGGTAGAATATACCAGTCTATTATCAGGTCATTGGGTAGAATATACCAGTCTATTATCAGGTCATTGGGTAGAATATATAGACTCTATTATCAGGTCATTGGGTAGAATATATAGACTCTATTATCAGGTCATTGGTTAGAATATATAGACTCTATTATCAGGTCATTGGTTAGAATATACCAGTCTATTATCAGGTCATTGGTTAGAATATACCAGTCTATTATCAGGTCATTGGTTAGAATATATAGACTCTATTATCAGGTCATTGGTTAGAATATATAGACTCTATTATCAGGTCATTGGTTAGAATACACCAGTCTATTATCAGGTCATTGGTTAGAATATACCAGTCTATTATGAGGTCATTGGTTAGAATATACCAGTCTATTATCAGGTCATTGGTTAGAATATATAGACTCTATTATCAGGTCATTGGTTAGAATATATTGACTCTATTATCAGGTCATTGGTTAGAATATATAGACTCTATTATCAGGTCATTGGTTAGAATATACCAGTCTAGTATCAGGTCATTGGTTAGAATATATAGACTTTTATCAGGTCATTGTTTAGAATATACCAGTCTATTATCAGGTCATTGGTTAGAATATACCAGTCTATTATCAGGTCATTGGTTAGAATATATAGACTATATTATCAGGTCATTGGTTAGAATATACCAGTCTATTATCAGGTCAGTGGTTAGAATATACCAGTCTATTATCAGGTCATTGGTTAGAATATACCAGTCTATTATCAGGTAATTGGTTAGAATATATAGACTCTATTATCAGGTCATTGGTTAGAATATATAGACTCTAGTATCAAGTCATTGGTTAGAATATATAGACTCTATTATCAGGTCATTGGTTAGAATATATAGACTCTATTCTCAGGTCATTGGTTAGAATATACCAGTCTATTATCAGGTCATTGGTTAGAATATATAGACTCTATTATCAGGTCATTTGTTAGAATATATAGACTCTAGTATCAATTCATTGGTTAGAATATATAGACTCTATTATCAGGTCATTGGTTAGAATATACCAGTCTAGTATCACGTCATTGGTTAGAATATATAGACTCTATTATCAGGTCATTGGTTAGAATATACCAGTCTAGTATCACGTCATTGGTTAGAATATACCAGTCTATTATCAGGTCATTGGTTAGAATATACCAGTCTATTATCAGGTCATTGGTTAGAATATATAGACTCTATTATCAGG
Organism: Coregonus clupeaformis; assembly: GCF_020615455.1. Classification (NCBI taxonomy): domain Eukaryota; kingdom Metazoa; phylum Chordata; class Actinopteri; order Salmoniformes; family Salmonidae; genus Coregonus; species Coregonus clupeaformis. The sequence goes on from NW_025534055.1 coordinate 169,272, forward strand.
TCATTGGTTAGAATATATAGACTCTATTATCAGGTCATTTGTTAGAATATATAGACTCTATTATCAGGTCATTGATTAGAATATACCAGTCTATTATCTGGTCATTGGTTAGAATATACCAGTCTATTATCAGGTCATTGGTTAGAATATACCAGTCTATTATCAGGTCATTGGTTAGAATATACCAGTCTATTATCAGGTCATTGGTTAGAATACATATACTCTTTTATCAGGTCATTGGTTAGAATATATAGACTCTATTATCAGGTCATTGGTTAGAATATACCAGTCTATTATCAGGTCATTGGTTAGAATATACCAGTCTATTATCAGGTCATTGGTTAGAATATATAGACTCTATTATCAGGTCATTGGTTAGAATATATAGACTCTATTATCAGGTCATTGGTTAGAATACACCAGTCTATTATCAGGTCATTGGTTAGAATATATAGACTCTATTATCAAGTCATTGGTTAGAATATATAGACTCTATTATCAGGTCATTGGTTAGAATATACCAGTCTATTATCAGGTCATTGGTTAGAATATACCAGTCTATTATCAGGTCATTGGTTAGAATATACCAGTCTATTATCAGGTCAATGGTTAGAATATATAGACTCTATTAACAGGTCATTGGTTAGAATATACCAGTCTATTATCAGGTCATTGGTTAGAATATACCAGTCTATTATCAGGTCATTGGTTAGAATATACCAGTCTATTATCAGGTCATTGGTTAGAATATATAGACTCTATTATCAGGTCATTGGTTAGAATATATAGACTCTATTATCAGGTCATTGGTTAGAATATACCAGTCTATTATCAGGTCATTGGTTAGAATATATAGACTCTATTATCAGGTCATTGGTTAGAATATACCAGTCTATTATCAGGTCATTGGTTAGAATATATAGACTCTATTATCAGGTCATTGGGTAGAATATACCAGTCTATTATCAGGTCATTGGTTAGAATATACCAGTCTATTATCAGGTCATTGGTTAGAATATATAGACTCTATTATCAGGTCATTGGTTAGAATATACCAGTCTATTATCAGGTCATTGGTTTTTAATATATATAGACTCTATTATCAGGTCATTGGGTAGAATATACCAGTCTATTATCAGGTCATTGGTTAGAATATATAGACTCTATTATCAGGTCATTGGGTAGAATATACCAGTCTATTATCAGGTCATTGGTTAGAATATATAGACTCTATTATCAGGTCATTGGGTAGAATATACCAGTCTATTATCAGGTCATTGGTTAGAATATATAGACTCTATTATCAGGTCATTGGGTAGAATATACCAGTCTATTATCAGGTCATTGGTTAGAATATATAGACTCTATTATCAGGTCATTGGGTAGAATATACCAGTCTATTATCAGGTGATTGGGTAGAATATACCAGTCTATTATCAGGTCATTGGGTAGAATATATAGACTCTATTATCAGGTCATTGGGTAGAATATATAGACTATATTATCAGGTCATTGGGTAGAATATACCAGTCTATTATCAGGTCATTGGGTAGAATATAACAGTATATTATCAGGTCATTGGGTAGAATATACCAGTCTATTATCTGGTCATTGGGTAGAATATACCAGTATATTATCTGGTCATTGGTTAGAATATACCAGTCTATTATCTGGTCATTGGGTAGAATATACCAGTATATTATCTGGTCATTGGTTAGAATATATAGACTCTATTATCAGGTCATTGGTTAGAATATATAGACTCTATTATCAGGTCATTGGTTAGAATATACCAGTCTATTATCTGGTCATTGGGTAGAATATACCAGTATATTATCTGGTCATTGGAACAAACTAAATAAAATATCAATAAAACAACAAAACAACAACAGACATTTCTGATAACAGCACTCAGATGTGGCCTCCTGAAACACCAGGGCTGCATTCCAAATGCCACCCTTTTCCCTATACAGTGCACTACTTTTGACGAGAGCACTACTGTATTGCACTAAATAGGAAATTGGTTGCCATTTAGGATGAACCCCCGGTTGGAAGTGAGGGTCAGAGAACAACATTATCATTGTCTATTTCCAGATGGAAGTTGAACATGGCTGTTGAGATAAAAATCACAGGAAATGATAGCTTGTCATTCTGTACATCAGTCTGGACATCACGCAGATGTGAAAGCTCTATGGGGTTTGTGTGTGTGTGTGTGTGTGTGTGTGTGTGTGTGTGTGTGTGTGTGTGTGTGTGTGTGTGTGTGTGTGTGTGTGTGTGTGTGTGTGTGTGTGTGTGTGTGTGTGTGTGTGTGTGTGTCACAAGTCAGTCATTTTCCCAACAACAGGAAGAGTAATAAAACCTGTACAGCAGGATGAATAACTTCATAATAATAACATGATAGTAATAACATGATAATAATAACATGATAGTAATAACATGATAATAATAACATGATAATAATAACATGATAGTAATAACATGATAATAATAACATGATAATAATAACATGATAGTAATAACATTATATTAATAACATGATAGTGATAACATGATAATAATAACATGATAGTAATAACATTATAATAATAACATGATAGTAATAACATAATAATAACATGGTAATAATAACATGATAGTAATAACATTATAATAATAACATGATAATAATAACATTATAATAATATCATGATAGTAATAACATTATAATAATAACATGATAGTAATAACATTATAATAATAACATGGTAATAATAACATGATAGTAATAACATGATAATAATAACATGATAATAATAACATTATAATAATATCATTATAATATTGCCATGGTCAAAAGTAGGGCATTCCATAGGGCAGAGATCATCGACTAGTTTCACCCGCAGGCCAATTATTCTCTTGAGCGGATGGTCAGGGGGACAGAACATAATTACAAATAATTTGCAGACTGCAAATTGACTAAAACATAATAATTTCAAACCTTGCTTACATTTGTATCCTATCGCATACACATCTCTATTATCCGTGGGAATATTTTGAATCAGATTTCCAAAATGTATATCACTTGGAGCTGATTTGCTGCTGTTTTTAAAGTATTTTATGTCCAACAATAAAACATATTTTTTATATTATTTGCTCAGAAAACTTGGCGGGCCAAATAAAATCACCCGCGGGCCAAATTCTGCTGGGGTGCCACCAGTTGGGGAACCCTGCAATAGGGAATAAGGTGCCCATTGGAGAGAGAGAGAGAGAGAGAGAGAGAGAGAGAGAGAGAGAGTGTGTGTGTGTGTGTGAGAGAGAGAGAGAGAGAGTTCTGACTCAGCTAAAGCTACCCTCTGCCAGGCTCTTAACAGCAGTGAGAGAGCAACAGTTTATATGATTACAGCTATCTATAAATCTAGCCCATCCCATTCCAGCCCATCCCAGACAGTATTTAATACTGACAGACAAACCAGGGCTGGGCTCGTCAATGCCATTTACATTTACATTCCAGAGATTAATTCAAAATAATTTATTGAATTGACAACAGCCCATCATTTTGTACGATTGTTGTTTTTTTATAACACATGAACTGAGTTGTTTGTGTGTGTTGGGCTGGGGCTGGGTTCCCTCAGGGCAGGGTCTGTCAGCTTCAACATGACTGATGAGAACTGTGGTCCAATAGAAACGTCCGTGCCGAGACGATCCAAAGCGTTAAATTGTCCTCACGAAAGTGTTTGTATTTAATTAGTGTGTGTATGTGTGTATGTGTGTGTGTGTGTGTGTAGAGTGGTACCCCTTGCTGTTACCCCCAGCTGTTGTTAGCCCACTCTTAATTAGCAGAGAGAGAGAGAGAGAGAGAGAGAGAGAGAGAGAGAGAGAGAGAGAGAGAGAGAGAGAGAGAGAGAGAGAGAGAGACCGAGAGAGAGAGAGAGAGAGAGAGAGAGAGAGAGAGAGAGAGACAGAGAGAGAGAGAGATTTATTTTCCCTTTTGTAGTTTAACTATTTTCACATCTTTATTCCTTTGGAACTTTTGTGAGTGTAATGTTTACTGTTCATGTTTTATTGTTTATTTCACTTTGGTTTATTATCTATTTCACTTGCTTTGGCAATGTAAACATATGTTTCCCATGCCAACAAAGCCCCTTGAATTTAAATTGAATTCAGAAGAGAGAGAGAGAGAGAGAGAGAGAGAGAGAGAGAGAGAGAGAGAGAGAGAGAGAGAGAGAGAGAGAGAGAGAGAGAGAGAGAGAGATTTCCTTTGTCGGCCCAGCATGCGTTGTTTACGACTCTACTTCTCCCTTTAATAGCCAGAATGAATTAAACATGGACCAAATGAAGCAGGGATAACTCCCCCCTCCTCTTAGCTATGCACTGTAGCCTACTGATTCACTATGCTGTTAACTCTCTCCCTGTAGTTAATGTACCAGACATATAGATTTCACTTCAGTTGAGCTAACATTGTGTTGTTGTTGACATCCAGCATGCATTCTATCCACAGCACAACATTCTATTTACAATGAGAATTCTACTCAAATCGAACATTCTGTTGTTGGTGCGGCTAGCATGCATTTTATCCGTGGCAAAGGTTATATTTCCCATGAACTGTATAGACGGTCTAGCTACTCTAAACTGTATTGCACTGTACCTCTATTTAGATTAGTGCACATGTTCTGAGACTCCACAGCACACCGGACATGATGAGCAGATAATGTCCATGTACCGTACAGCACCTCCCTGGAAAGTGGATTAAGTACAGGAGATATCTATCCAGGGTGTTTACAGACAGACAGTGGAAAATGATGTTCTCATATTCTGTTCCCTCTCTTGTTGTATTCTGTTCTGTTCATGTATTGGTTAGTGGACTTCCAGACTTGTGGAATGTTAGCATTGAACATTCTACTCAAAACGAACATTCTGTTGCTGTTGACATCCAGCATGCATTCGAGTGATTCTACCCACTGCACACAATTATACCATCAACCTTCTATTCACTGCTAACATTCCATTTACAGCATACTAACATTCCACAAGTCTGGAAGTCCACCAACCAATACATGAACAGAAGAGAATACAACAAGAGAGTGAACAGAATATGAGAACATCATTTTCCACTGTCTGTCTGTAAACACCCTGGATAGATATCTCCTGTACTTAATCCACTTTCCAGGGAGGTGCTGTACGGTACATGGACATTATCTGCTCATCATGTCCGGTGTGCTGTGGATTCTCAGAACATGTGCACTAATCTAAATAGAGGTACAGTGGAATACAGTTTAGAGTAGCTAGACCGTCTATACAGTTAATGGTACTTTAGGAGTGCCAGTAAAACCAGTTGAGATGAGAACACGGTTCTATACGGAGGTATACTCCATGAGATCTATGCACTCATAACCACATCTTTCTGAGTCCTGGGCCCTGGCCAGCTGTGTTCCCGTCTGTCACAGACCATACTCCATATTACTGGTAACATTCAGCAGATGTTAAGTTGATAATAATGTGGGTGCTTATATTTGTCCTGTTTCACACATGTACAAGTATTTCTGTGTGAAATTGATAACATTTTTTTTTTGTGTGCATATTCTAACTCCCCCTGTGACACCCTCGGAGAATGGGGTTAGGGTTAGCCATTATCAATGGCGACCCTGGAGCAAATTAGGATTAAGTGCCTTGCTCAAGGGCACAGTGACAGATTTGTCACCTTGTCGGCTCGGGGATTTGAGCTAGTGAATTTTCGGTTGCTGGCCCAATGCTCCAACCACTAGGCTACCTGCCGTACAGGTAGGTTAGGGTTAGAGTCCTGTCAACCCACAGATCTATACTGTATCCTACATACATATATTACAAATTAATATATGACTCTGCTGTAGTCTAATGGTGCTTTGAAAGGTCCTGTAAATGGTTTATACTGTAGTCTAATGGTGCTTTGAAAGGTCCTGTAAATGGTTTATACTGTAGTCTAATGGTGCTTTGAAAGGTCCTGTAAATGGTTTATACTGTAGTCTAATGGTGCTTTGAAAGGTCCTGTAAATGGTTTATACTGTAGTCTAATGGTGCTTTGAAAGGTCCTGTAAATGGTCTATACTGTAGTCTAATGGTGCTTTAAAAGGTCCTGTAAATGGTCTCTATACTGTAGTCTAATGGCGCTTTGAAAGGTCCTGTAAATGGTCTATACTGTAGTCTAATGGCGCTTTGAAAGGTCCTGTAAATGACGCTAATGGTTTAAGAGACGGGTCCTTCGTTACATCGGATGACGTATGAAGTTACACTGACTGGGGATTTACTGCCATAGGGATTCTCACTGCTTGTAAAACCGTGTGTGTGTGTGTGTGTGTGTGTGTGTGTGTGTGTGTGTTGTGTGTGGTGTGTGGTGTGTGTCAGTGGCCCCTTTAGGTCACTGGTGGTCCTGGGTCATTTCTCATTAAAATGTGACTGGTGATTCCTGAAGGGATGGTTTTGTAAAATGTGTAGGCTACAATTAGGCTATGAAAAATGAATCCTACATAGTATATTTTAGTCTGGGTCAATAAGTGGATGATAAGGTCAACGGGGGCTGTAAAGTGAGGAAAGGGTGAATACAATAGGCGATAGCCAGGTACTAATTTAACCCTACAATAATTGTACTTAAATTGACGAGGAACACGTTCTCATCAATAGGCAACAACCTTGGGAATATTAGGCTATAATGTAGACTAATATAACTAGTCCGTAGGAACCATTTGGCTCTAGCCTACTAATGAGTTAGAAAGATGACATTGACCAAATTCTACAACTTTTGTTGGCTACTGTATTGTACACTCAAAAAATTAGGGGTTCAACAAGGGTTCTTCTACGATCCTCAAAGTTCTTCGAAGAACCTTAGGGTTCTTGGCACTGAAAATTGCCCCAAAAAGGTTTGTCCAAGAACCCCATAGGAGGTGGGGTTCATCGAGGAACCTCCTTAGTTGGTAGGGGTTCTTGCAGGAACCTAACTGCCCAACTGAAACATTTTGATTTTAATTTGAAAGCACAGCAGTTGCAGGCACTTAACTCAACAATGTAAAGATCTCCTCAATGTAAGGTAAGGTTTGTCCCTTATATGATACATTGATATTGTTTTATGATGATTACATCTATCTTTTCATATTTGTGCAAATCTTTCTAAAACAGAAAATGGACACAATTCAATGGATATCAATCAACAAAGAGGTAAGAATATGTAGGCTATAAGAATATGTTGAAGGCTAGCTGTGTTGGGTGCAGATGAATGAACTGCTCACTTTTGTGTCTGTAGGTATACAGACGAGGAGGCATACAAAGGTATGTCAATTGGTATTGGTATGTTATGCAGATCACATTTACCATCCTCCTCCCTTACCTCTTCAATGAATATCCCATAGGCCTCTACATTATGGACAAGGTATGTGTATGAAAACCCTTCTGAAAACAATGTGTTTCATTCACATTCACCACATAAACCACGGTATGAATACTGCTGTGTGCATGTTTTGCTAATCATCTGTATAATTACTCTTTTTTTGATTCACAGACTTCACCCTCCCTACACCTCTGATGAATATAACAGGAAACCTGTTCGATCACCATGCACTGCAAAAATCATTCTGGCTATGAATACGGAGAACATCAACACATTAACATCAACACGCCAGAGGATATACCCATTGGACTTGGTGCTCTGCTGGGAGTTTACCTCATATTTGGATTTTTTTATTCTGCTTTGTCACTGAAATTATATGAAACACTGAGAACTAAAATATTGTGTTATTGTTGTTATTGTTATGTGTATTATTATTATTATTATTATTATTATTATTATTATTATTATTATTATTATTATTATTATTATTATTATTATTAATACTAATAATAACAGGGGAGGGGGGTAGTTCAAAAATGAACCCCAAAAGGTTCTTCAAAAGGTTCTTCGGGGATCCATTGAAAGGGGTTATTTGAAGAACCTTTTTAAAGGTAGCTTAGTGGGTAAGAGCATTGTGCCAGTAACCGAAAGGTCGCTGGTTCTAATCCCCGAGCCGACTAGGTGAAAAAATCTGTCGATGTGCCCTTAAGCAAGGCACTTAACCCTAATTGCTCCTGTAAGTCGCTCTGGATAAGAGCGTCTGCTAAATGACTAAAATGTAAATGTAAAGGGTCCTTCAAAGAACTTATAGTGGTTCCCCCACAGTTTCAATTTGAAGAACCCTTAAATGATACTCCAGGATCCTTTTCTTTTTAGATTGTAGGCTAGTGCGTGATAGTCTACCCCGGAGGAGTAAGATCTCCATTCTACCCCGGTACCGCCATATTCCTCCGTTATTATAGAACACACATACGCCACCCGCTCCCCCTGTCTCCATCACATTCCGCCGTCTCTCCTCCCTCATCCGCCGCTGGCCAGCCCCCCCTACCGAACACCGAATTTTGAGCGCGTGCACTAGGTCGGCTTGCTCGAGCATCCACACCGGGACACAAATGGAAACCCTTAGGGGAAACTCACAAATAAGAAGTCCTGCCCCGGTAAAACAGTCGTTGTCGGACAAAATGGAGCAACAATAGCGTCGTTTTCTTCCCGTCCTTCCTTCATAATTTAGTCGTTACATCGTTCCGAAGCGGGCAACGCGCGTCCCGTAGTTACACCAGTCTAGGCTACCGACCGACTGATTATTGTTCACCTGCGAAGTGCTACGGACGGATTTGTGTACGCAGAAGATGATATAACGCACATTGAAGACGACCTGAACGGGAACGTGTAACTGGAGCGGCGCGAAGAAGGAGCATGAAGTTTGCGGTTGCAGTGTTGTGGCTGTTGTGGTTGTCGGTCGGCGACGCCACTATTGAAGGTAGGCAGAAGGGATACGATGCGCTTCATAGTCAACGCTACAGAAACTGCAGGGCCTAATATACAGCGGTTTGAGTGAAATCCTTTTCTCTGTGAATGGATTGTTGTTCTATATAGCCAGCTTGACGTGTAGCCTACCCGGCAGTGTCCACTTTGCAATCAGATAGACCTTATTGATTTGATTTCAAACGGGACACCGTGAACCGTTAGACAGAACCGTCCCATTCTCTCCCACCAATGCAGTGCCAATAAACCGTTAGGTTTATCCGTTAGATCAAGTGAAGCAAATGTTATGTAGGCTATACAAGCTACAGAAAATGATTTATTTAACGGGTGGGTGTGTAGCGCCATCCTGGGTCGAGTGAAGGACTCGTCCCCCTTGATTACAAAACAAAAACAATAACAAACTAACAAATCAACAATTAATAGGCAGCGTACAGCTATTGCCGATTCTAAGTTAAAAATGAGTCTACCTACTGTTGTGTTGCTTGACTCAAGCCATGCGTTACATAAAGACAGTGCTACACATTGTCTGCATAGTTTATATCAGGCCCATGTGACAATATGGAGGGGTTGGGCTCAGTTCACTTCTCTATTCAGTCCACTCAGCGTTATCTGTGTGTGTTATCTATCGTTCTTCTATAGTGTAGTAGACTGTATTACACACAGTAACAGATAGATGGGATATGATATATTGTAACATACAATAACAGATAGATTGGATATGATATATTGTAACACACAGTAACAGATAGAAAGGATATTATATATTGTAACACAAACTAACTGATAGATGGGATATGATAGATTGTAACACACAGTAACAGATAGATGAAGTACGGTTGTGTGTGTGTGTGTGTGTGTGTGTGTGTGTGTATGAATCTGCTAACCCCCGAGCCTTTACACCACTCTAACCTGGGAAATGGAGTCGCTGCAACGACCAGACATAAATCCTCACTGTCAACACAGCCACTGTGTGTGTTTGTTTGCGTTTGTGCTTGCCTGCTTGTGTGTGTGTACCTGTGTGTGTACCACAGTCTGCCCCCAGCTCTCTGTGCCAAACCGCTGACCTCAAACCATCAGGAGTCAAATAACAATCTGACCCGAGATACAGTACACTGCTAGGAAACAGTACAGTATAGATACAGTATACTGCTAGGAAACAGTAGAGTATAGATACAGTATACTGCTAGGAAACAGTAGAGTATAGATACAGTATACTGCTAGGAAACAGTAGAGTATAGATACAGTATACTGCTAGGAAACAGTAGAGTATAGATACAGTATACTGCTAGGAAACAGTAGAGTATAGATACAGTATACTGCTAGGAAACAGTACAGTATAGATACAGTATACTGCTAGGAAACAGTAGAGTATAGATACAGTATACTGCTAGGAAACAGTAGAGTATAGATACAGTACACTGCTAGGAAACAGTACAGTATAGATACAGTACACTGCTATAGGAAACAGTAGAGTATAGATACAGTATACTGCTAGGAAACAGTAGAGTATAGATACAGTACACTGCTAGGAAACAGTACAGTATAGATACAGTACACTGCTATAGGAAACAGTAGAGTATAGATACAGTATACTGATAGGAGACAGTAGAGTATAGATACAGTATGCTGCTAGGAAACAGTAGAGTATAGATACAGTATACTGCTAGGAAACAGTAGAGTATAGATACAGTACACTGCTAGGAAACAGTACAGTATAGATACAGTACACTGCTAGGAAACAGTAGAGTATAGATACAGTACACTGCTAGGAAACAGTACAGTATAGATACAGTACACTGCTAGGAAACAGTAGAGTATAGATACAGTATACTGCTAGGAAATAGTAGAGTATAGATACAGTATACTGCTAGGAAACAGTAGAGTATAGATACAGTATACTGCTAGGAAACAATAGAGTATAGATACAGTATACTGCTAGGAAACAGTACAGTATAGATACAGTATACTGCTAGGAAACAGTACAGTATAGATACAGTATACTACTAGGAAACAGTAGAGTATAGATACAGTATACTGCTAGGAAACAGTAGGGTATAGATACAGTATACTGCTAGGAAACAGTAGAGTATAGATACAGTATACTGCTAGGAAACAGTACAGTATAGATACAGTACACTGCTAGGAAACAGTACAGTATAGATACAGTATACTGCTAGGAAACAGTAGAGTATAGATACAGTATACTGCTAGGAAACAGTACAGTATAGATACAGTACACTGCTAGGAAACAGTACAGTATAGATACAGTACACTGCTAGGAAACAGTACAGTATAGATACAGTATACTGCTAGGAAACAGTACAGTATAGATACAGTATACTGCTAGGAAACAGTAGAGTATAGATACAGTACACTGCTAGGAAACAGTACAGTATAGATACAGTATACTGCTAGGAAACAGTACAGTATAGATACAGTATACTGCTAGGAAACAGTAGAGTATAGATACAGTATACTGCTAGGAAACAGTAGAGTATAGATACAGTATACTGCTAGGAAACAGTAGAGTATAGATACAGTACACTGCTAGGAAACAGTACAGTATAGATACAGTATACTGCTAGGGAAACAGTACAGTATAGATACAGTATACTGCTAGGAAACAGTAGAGTATAGATACAGTATACTGCTAGGAAACAGTAGAGTATAGATACAGTATACTGCTAGGAAACAGTAGAGTATAGATACAGTACACTGCTAGGAAACAGTACAGTATAGATACAGTACACTGCTAGGAAACAGTAGAGTATAGATACAGTATACTGCTAGGAAACAGTAGAGTATAGATACAGTATACTGCTAGGAAACAGTAGAGTATAGATACAGTATACTGCTAGGAAACAGTACAGTATAGATACAGTATACTGCTAGGAAACAGTAGAGTATAGATACAGTATACTGCTAGGAAACAGTAGAGTATAGATACAGTATACTGCTAGGAAACAGTAGGGTATAGATACAGTATACTGCTAGGAAACAGTAGAGTATAGATACAGTATACTGCTAGGAAACAGTAGGGTATAGATACAGTATACTGCTAGGAAACAGTAGAGTATAGATACAGTATACTGCTAGGAAACAGTACAGTATAGATACAGTATACTGCTAGGAAACAGTAGGGTATAGATACAGTATACTGCTAGGAAACAGTAGAGTATAGATACAGTATACTGCTAGGAAACAGTACAGTATAGATACAGTATACTGCTAGGAAACAGTAGAGTATAGATACAGTATACTGCTAGGAAACAGTACAGTATAGATACAGTACACTGCTAGGAAACAGTACAGTATAGATACAGTACACTGCTAGGAAACAGTAGAGTATAGATACAGTATACTGCTAGGAAACAGTAGAGTATAGATACAGTATACTGCTAGGAAACAGTAGAGTATAGATACAGTATACTGCTAGGAAACAGTAGAGTATAGATACAGTATACTGCTAGGAAACAGTACAGTATAGATACAGTATACTGCTAGGAAACAGTAGAGTATAGATACAGTATACTGCTAGGAAACAGTACAGTATAGATACAGTACACTGCTAGGAAACAGTACAGTATAGATACAGTACACTGCTAGGAAACAATAGAGTATAGATACAGTATACTGCTAGGAAACAGTAGGGTATAGATACAGTATACTGCTAGGAAACAGTACAGTATAGATACAGTATACTGCTAGGAAACAGTAGAGTATAGATACAGTATACTGCTAGGAAACAGTACAGTATAGATACAGTACACTGCTAGGAAACAGTACAGTATAGATACAGTACACTGCTAGGAAACAGTAGAGTATAGATACAGTATACTGCTAGGAAACAGTAGAGTATAGATACAGTATACTGCTAGGAAACAGTAGAGTATAGATACAGTATACTGCTAGGAAACAGTAGAGTATAGATACAGTATACTGCTAGGAAACAGTAGAGTATAGATACAGTATACTGCTAGGAAACAGTATAGTATAGATACAGTATACTGCTAGGAAACAGTAGGGTATAGATACAGTATACTGCTAGGAAACAGTAGAGTATAGATACAGTATCCTGCTAGGAAACAGTAGGGTATAGATACAGTATACTGCTAGGAAACAGTAGAGTATAGATACAGTATACTGCTAGGAAACAGTACAGTATAGATACAGTATACTGCTAGGAAACAGTAGAGTATAGATACAGTATACTGCTAGGAAACAGTAGAGTATAGATACAGTACACTGCTAGGAAACAGTACAGTATAGATACAGTACACTGCTAGGAAACAGTAGAGTATAGATACAGTATACTGCTAGGAAACAGTAGAGTATAGATACAGTATACTGCTAGGAAACAGTAGAGTATAGATACAGTATACTGCTAGGAAACAGTAGAGTATAGATACAGTATACTGCTAGGAAACAGTAGAGTATAGATACAGTATACTGCTAGGAAACAGTAGAGTATAGATACAGTATACTGCTAGGAAACAGTAGAGTATAGATACAGTATACTGCTAGGAAACAGTAGGGTATAGATACAGTATACTGCTAGGAAACAGTAGAGTATAGATACAGTATACTGCTAGGAAACAGTAGGGTATATATACAGTATACTGCTAGGAAACAGTAGAGTATAGATACAGTATACTGCTAGGAAACAGTACAGTATAGATACAGTATACTGCTAGGAAACAGTAGAGTATAGATACAGTACACTGCTAGGAAACAGTACAGTATAGATACAGTACACTGCTAGGAAACAGTAGAGTATAGATACAGTATACTGCTAGGAAATAGTAGAGTATAGATACAGTATACTGCTAGGAAACAGTAGAGTATAGATACAGTATACTGCTAGGAAACAATAGAGTATAGATACAGTATACTGCTAGGAAACAGTACAGTATAGATACAGTATACTGCTAGGAAACAGTAGGGTATAGATACAGTATACTGCTAGGAAACAGTAGAGTATAGATGCAGTATACTGCTAGGAAACAGTAGAGTATAGATACAGTATACTGCTAGGAAACAGTAGAGTATAGATACAGTATACTGCTAGGAAACAGTAGAGTATAGATACAGTATACTGCTAGGAAACAGTAGAGTATAGATACAGTATACTGCTAGGAAACAGTAGAGTATAGATACAGTACACTGCTAGGAAACAGTACAGTATAGATACAGTACACTGCTAGGAAACAGTAGAGTATAGATACAGTATACTGCTAGGAAACAGTAGAGTATAGATACAGTATACTGCTAGGAAACAGTAGAGTATAGATACAGTATACTGCTAGGAAACAGTACAGTATAGATACAGTATACTGCTAGGAAACAGTAGAGTATAGATACAGTATACTGCTAGGAAACAGTAGAGTATAGATACAGTATACTGCTAGGAAACAGTACAGTATAGATACAGTATACTGCTAGGAAACAGTAGAGTATAGATACAGTATACTGCTAGGAAACAGTAGAGTATAGATACAGTATACTGCTAGGAAACAGTAGGGTATAGATACAGTATACTGCTAGGAAACAGTAGAGTATAGATACAGTATACTGCTAGGAAACAGTAGAGTATAGATACAGTATACTGCTAGGAAACAGTACAGTATAGATACAGTATACTGCTAGGAAACAGTAGAGTATAGATACAGTATACTGCTAGGAAACAGTAGAGTATAGATACAGTACACTGCTAGGAAACAGTACAGTATAGATACAGTACACTGCTAGGAAACAGTAGAGTATAGATACAGTATACTGCTAGGAAACAGTAGAGTATAGATACAGTATACTGCTAGGAAACAGTAGAGTATAGATACAGTATACTGCTAGGAAACAGTAGAGTATAGATACAGTATACTGCTAGGAAACAGTACAGTATAGATACAGTATACTGCTAGGAAACAGTAGAGTATAGATACAGTATACTGCTAGGAAACAGTACAGTATAGATACAGTACACTGCTAGGAAACAGTACAGTATAGATACAGTACACTGCTAGGAAACAATAGAGTATAGATACAGTATACTGCTAGGAAACAGTAGGGTATAGATACAGTATACTGCTAGGAAACAGTAGAGTATAGATACAGTATACTGCTAGGAAACAGTACAGTATAGATACAGTATACTGCTAGGAAACAGTAGGGTATAGATACAGTATACTGCTAGGAAACAGTAGAGTATAGATACAGGATACTGCTAGGAAACAGTACAGTATAGATACAGTATACTGCTAGGAAACAGTAGAGTATAGATACAGTATACTGCTAGGAAACAGTACAGTATAGATACAGTACACTGCTAGGAAACAGTACAGTATAGATACAGTACACTGCTAGGAAACAGTAGAGTATAGATACAGTATACTGCTAGGAAACAGTAGAGTATAGATACAGTATACTGCTAGGAAACAGTAGAGTATAGATACAGTATACTGCTAGGAAACAGTAGAGTATAGATACAGTATACTGCTAGGAAACAGTAGAGTATAGATACAGTATACTGCTAGGAAACAGTATAGTATAGATACAGTATACTGCTAGGAAACAGTAGGGTATAGATACAGTATACTGCTAGGAAACAGTAGAGTATAGATACAGTATCCTGCTAGGAAACAGTAGGGTATAGATACAGTATACTGCTAGGAAACAGTAGAGTATAGATACAGTATACTGCTAGGAAACAGTACAGTATAGATACAGTATACTGCTAGGAAACAGTAGGGTATAGATACAGTATACTGCTAGGAAACAGTAGAGTATAGATACAGTATACTGCTAGGAAACAGTACAGTATAGATACAGTATACTGCTAGGAAACAGTAGAGTATAGATACAGTATACTGCTAGGAAACAGTAGAGTATAGATACAGTACACTGCTAGGAAACAGTACAGTATAGATACAGTACACTGCTAGGAAACAGTAGAGTATAGATACAGTATACTGCTAGGAAACAGTAGAGTATAGATACAGTATACTGCTAGGAAACAGTAGAGTATAGATACAGTATACTGCTAGGAAACAGTAGAGTATAGATACAGTATACTGCTAGGAAACAGTAGGGTATAGATACAGTATACTGCTAGGAAACAGTAGAGTATAGATACAGTATACTGCTAGGAAACAGTAGGGTATATATACAGTATACTGCTAGGAAACAGTAGAGTATAGATACAGTATACTGCTAGGAAACAGTACAGTATAGATACAGTATACTGCTAGGAAACAGTAGAGTATAGATACAGTACACTGCTAGGAAACAGTACAGTATAGATACAGTACACTGCTAGGAAACAGTAGAGTATAGATACAGTATACTGCTAGGAAACAGTAGAGTATAGATACAGTATACTGCTAGGAAACAATAGAGTATATATACAGTATACTGCTAGGAAACAGTAGGGTATAGATACAGTATACTGCTAGGAAACAGTAGAGTATAGATACAGTATACTGCTAGGAAACAGTAGGGTATAGATACAGTATACTGCTAGGAAACAGTAGAGTATAGATACAGTATACTGCTAGGAAACAGTAGAGTATGGATACAGTATACTGCTAGGAGACAGTACAGTATAGATACAGTACACTGCTAGGAAACAGTAGAGTATAGATACAGTATACTGCTAGGAGACAGTACAGTATAGATACAGTACACTGCTAGGAAACAGTAGAGTATAGATACAGTATACTGCTAGGAAACAGTAGAGTATAGATACAATATACTGCTAGGAAACAATAGAGTATAGATACAGTATACTGCTAGGAAACAGTAGGGTATAGATACAGTATACTGCTAGGAAACAGTACAGTATAGATACAGTATACTGCTAGGAAACAGTAGAGTATAGATACAGTATACTGCTAGGAAACAGTACAGTATAGATACAGTACACTGCTAGGAAACAGTA
This sequence comes from Coregonus clupeaformis, assembly GCF_020615455.1. NCBI lineage: Eukaryota > Metazoa > Chordata > Actinopteri > Salmoniformes > Salmonidae > Coregonus > Coregonus clupeaformis. The sequence continues at coordinate 186,023 of NW_025534055.1, forward strand.
CAGTATAGATACAGTACACTGCTAGGAAAGAGTAGAGTATAGATACAGTATACTGCTAGGAAACAGTAGAGTATAGATACAGTATACTGCTAGGAAACAGTAGAGTATAGATACAGTATACTGCTAGGAAACAGTAGAGTATAGATACAGTATACTGCTAGGAAACAGTAGAGTATAGATACAGTATACTGCTAGGAAAAAGTAGAGTATAGATACAGTATACTGCTAGGAAACAGTAGGGTATAGATACAGTATACTGCTAGGAAACAGTAGAGTATAGATACAGTATACTGCTAGGAAACAGTAGGGTATAGATACAGTATACTGCTAGGAAACAGTAGAGTATAGATACAGTATACTGCTAGGAAAAAGTAGAGTATAAATACAGTATACTGCTAGGAGACAGTACAGTATAGATACAATACACTACTAGGAAACAGTAGAGTATAGATACAGTATACTGCTAGGAAACAGTAGAGTATAGATACAGTATACTGCTAGGAAACAGTAGAGTATAGATACAGTATACTGCTAGGAAACAGTAGAGTATAGATACAGTATACTGCTAGGAAACAGTAGAGTATAGATACAGTATACTGCTAGGAGACAGTACAGTATAGATACAGTATACTGCTAGGAAACAGTAGAGTATAGATACAGTATACTGCTAGGAAACAGTAGAGTATAGATACAGTATACTGCTAGGAAACAGTAGAGTATAGATACAGTATACTGCTAGGAAACAGTAGAGTATAGATACAGTATACTGCTAGGAAACAGTAGAGTATAGATACAGTATACTGCTAGGAGACAGTACAGTATAGATACAGTATACTGCTAGGAAACAGTAGAGTATAGATACAGTATACTGCTAGGAGACAGTACAGTATAGATACAGTATACTGCTAGGAAACAGTACAACCGAAACAGTCTGGCACAATGTGTGTACACACACACACACACACACACACACACACATACATAAACACACACACACACACATGTAAACATGCACACACACATGCCTCAAGGGAGGATGAGAGATGAGGGATATGGTTAATCTTTTTGAAAAGTGTTACATTCCTCAGGGGTCCTTGTCCCTTTGCATTGTGGGTAAACAACAGTTGCGACAGAGAGGTTGAGTAGACCTAGAGGTCAAAGGTCTATATCTGGAGACCATCTGTGTGTGTGTGTTTTACGTCGTAGTGGACTGACCTTTTATAAACTCACAGTTACATCCACTGTCCATGGTGCTGAACTCTCCTATGTTTTACACTGCAGTAGACTGGCCTTTATACACTCACAGTTACATCCACTGTCCATGGTGCTGAACTCTCCTATGTTTTACACTGTAGTGGACTGACCTTTTATAAACTCACAGTTATATCCACTGTCCATGGTGCTGAACTCTCCTATGTTTTACACTGTAGTAGACTGGCCTTTATAAACTCACAGTTACATCCACTGTCCATGGTGCTGAACTCTCCTATGTTTTACACTGTAGTAGACTGGCCTTTATACACTCACAGTTACATCCACTGTCCATGGTGCTGAACTCTCCTATGTTTTACACTGTAGTAGACTGGCCTTTATACACTCACAGTTACATCCACTGTCCATGGTGCTGAACTCTCCTATGTTTTACAGTGCTTAGGCTATTTCTTCACTTTACAGACTCAGAAATGTTAACTATATGGCTGATTCTCTTAAAAGGGCAATCTGCAGTTGCGATATCCATCTTTGGATTTATACATTTTTAATATGTACCCATTGATTCTTGAAGAATATAACTTATAAATGCCTCATGAGCTTAGTTCTTCAGTCAGAACCCAAAAAAAGAAGCTTGTCCAGAGAGCTGATCCTAAGTTTGTTGTAAAATGAACTTTAACCCAGTCAGAGATTAAGTCTGAATTAAGCTCAACATCGCAATGGCCCACCTGGGTGATACATGGCTGCCATTTTGTGTCCCGCAAGGCCATGTCCCACATCAGCAGTATCACTGCGTGAGCTGACAAAACCCATTCATCTAATTGCAACTGGGAGAAGATGTGTTTTGCAATGAAAGGGTTAATTACTTCTCACGCTGACATGTAGCTGTGTTTCTATCTGTTCAGTTCTCCAGCACAGTGGCTGCATCCCAAATGATGCCCTCTTCCCTGTATTGCCCCATGAGGCTCTGTTCAAAGTAGTGTACTATGTAGTGAATAGGGGGCCATTAGGGGTGCGGACATTGTTTTAATCTCCCTTCTCGGTGGTAGGGAGCGCCATGGCTCTATTATGAGCAGATGGTGCCAGGGTCATGCGGCCGTACCATTGTGTGTCCCATGGGGGGTGTGTGTGTGTGTGTAGACAAAGTTTCACTCAAACAAAGTTTCAGTCAAACTCCAAACACAGTCTCTGTCAAACAAAGCCTAGATGGTGAGAGACTGTAGATTCAACATCAGATTACACATCTAGACTTTGATATATGATGCAATGCAAAGCAATAACAGTCAGGCATTCAAGCATACACACACACACTTGAGGGAAATTTGGACAAGTCTTACTTACTAAAAGGTGTGTGTTGTTGATGGTGTGTATTTCCGTGCACTCTTCTATCTTTTCCTAATGTGATTCTTCAGTATCTTCTGATGCAGACCCATAGCTTTATACTATACTGCATATTATTGTTAATCTACTTAGAAACCCACAGCCCTCTCTGTATCCCCTCTGTCTCTCTCCCTCTCTCTCTCTCGCTCTCTCCTTCTCCCTCCCCCTCTCTCCCTCCCCTCAATCTCTCTCTCTCTCTCTCTCTCTCTCTGTCTCTCTCTCCCTCCCCCTCTCCCCTCTCTCTCTCTCTCTCTCTCTCTCTCTCTCTCTCTCTCTCTCTCTCTCTCTCTCTCTCTCTCTCTCTCTCTCTCTCTCTCTCTCTCTCTCTCTCTCTCTCTCTCTCTCTCTCTCTCTCTCTCTCTCTCTCTCTCTCGGCTACAGGAACCCTACAGTGTGATTTATATTGCTATTGCCAGTGTTGGTGATAGTATGTTGCTGTTCCATCCATAAACCCATCACCAGGATAGACACACACACACACACACACACACAAACACACATACACACACATACACACACAACACACACACACAGACAACACAACACAAAATGCACAAACACCATCAACATGATGGAGAGTCCCACTCACCCATCCCATACAGACTATAGCTACAGCACTATTGTATTGGTTAATCTCCTCTAGTTATCATGGCCCTTCAGAGAGATAGGGATGTGTAGGGATGTTTACGGGTGTGTATGGGGTGTGTAAAGGTGTGTAGGAATGTGTAGGGGTGTGTAGAGATGTGTAGGGATGTCTAGGGATGTGTAGGGGTGTGTAAAGGTGTGTAGAGGTGTGTAGGGATGTGTAGAGGTGTGTAGGGATGTCTAGGGATGTGTAGGGGTTGTAGGGTTGTTTAGGGGAGTGTAAAGGTGTGTAGAGGTGTGTAGGGATGTGTAGAGGTGTGTAGGGATGTCTAGGGATGTGTAGGGGTTGTAGGGTTGTTTAGGGGAGTGTAAAGGTGTGTAGGGATGTCTAGGGATGTGTAAGGGGTGTCTAGGGGTGTCTAAGGATGTGTAGGGGTGTGTAAGGATGTGTAGGGGTGTCTATGGATGTGTAGGGATGTGTAGGGGTGTCTAGGGATGTGTAGGGATGCGTAGGGATGTGTAGGGCAGGAGTGCCATTGATTGGTAGTGGGTAGAGAAGGCACCGGAGGGACACATACATTAGAGTTCATATTTTTTAGTCAATTAAAAGAATGGCAGACTCATAAACATCACATGCTGGGCTTCTTACAGCGTTCATCTACTCTCTCTCTCTCTCTCTCTCTCTCTCTCTCTCTCTCTCTCTCTCTCTCTCTCTCTCTCTCTCTCTCTCTCTCTCACTCTCTCTCTCTCTCTTTCTCTCTCACACTCTCTCTCTCTCTTTCTCTCTGTCTCTCTTTCCTCTGTCTCAGAGACAATGAAAGGGTAATGTGAGGCTAGTGGTGTGAGTCCCTCAGTCTCTGTCCTCCTCTTATCTGCTCTCTCCACATCCATCACTCTCTCTCTATCCCTTTCTCTCCCCCCATCCCTCCCTCTCTATCTCACACCAGGGGCTAAGCCACAGCCAAACACCACACACTAATACCAGTGAGCTCTCAAAGCATTTACAGTTTTTCTCAATTGCTAAAACACTAAAACCCATTGGCTGAAAAAAGTTATCAGTTGCCTGGACTCATTTAGGTAATTATGCAGTCTGTTGTCAATACCTTAAACCATTTCACATGGTAAAACACAATATGCAGATCTCACTTAGACTTTTCAGCAAAACTCTAAACACATTCTCATTCTCAAAACACATTCTGCACTCTAATGCACATGTCATCCATACTGTTAAACACAAGTGGCAACAATCAAATACAAATAGAGAACACATGTCATTGATTGAACACAACCACTCAAAATGGATTTAACCTGTTTCAAATGATGTGACACAACCAATATAAGGCAGTTCAGAGAGCAAACAGGTTGTTGAAGGTGGGAAGGAGAAAGTCTGAGAATGGATAGAAGAAACAATGTGAGAGGACGAGGACGAGTGCGTATGCGAGGTGGGCGACGAGGAGGAAGAGGAGGAGGAGGGCAAGAAAGAGGAAGAGGATGATGAAGAGGAAGAGGAAGAGGAAGACAAAGAGTGGAAACATCTGATGAAATTTGAGCAACAGTCATAGACCATGTTCTTGTCCATGGACTGACAATGAGGGAAGCAGGACTTAGAGTGCAACCCAATTTGAGCCGTTTTCTGTGTCCACCATAGTAAGGACATTCAGAGAAGAGAACAGGTACAGTATACTACTGTATTTTTGTAATTGCAAATTTACTGTACTACACAATATGCAGCTGTTTCAATAGACATTTGTAAAGTTAATCACTGTATGTATTGTACTGAATGAATATGTTTTGTAACTGCACAACTACTTTTTGTAGAATTGCAAGGCTGCCACATGCAGGTGGAAGGACAGCTATATTCACTCGGGAGCAAGAGGCCGTTGTAGTTGGCATGGGTCCTTCAAGATAATGCAATACGACTCAGAGAAATCCAGGAACGAGTGATACAAGACAACACACACTTCCAGGGAATCGACAGTGTGAGCATTTCCACAATTGACCGTGTCCTCCATCGTAACAGGATGCGAATGAAACAAGTATACAGAGTACCTTTTGAGCGCAACTCACCAAGGGTGAAAGAACTGCGAGCTCAGTATGTGCAAGTAAGTATACATTCAGAAACATCAATGGGCAGTTTATGAACTTGTACCTCCCTCCATACTCGCCTTTCCTGAATCCGATTGAGGAGTTTTTCTCCTCTTGGAGATGGAAAGTGTATGATAGACAACCCTACACCAGAGTAAATCTGCTGCAAGCCATGTATTTAGCCTGTGGTGATATAGGTGAGGAATCATGTCAGGGCTGGATACGGCACACAAGAGGCTTCTTCCCCCGTTGCCTCAGGAGGGACAATATTGCTTGTGATGTCGACGAAGTGCTCTGGCCTGACCCAGCCCAAAGACAAGAACAAGCACATTGATCACATGTTTACTCCTTTGATTTTTGTCCTTTTTAGTATTGTATGCTGTAGTACAGTGCATTGTAGGCTGTATACTGTACAATGGACAAATTGTATGGCCCTGAACATTGTGCTTTCCATTTGTTAACAGTACTGACTGCTCAATAGATTTTGACTGGTTGCAGGTTCATATCAACAAAGAACAAGAATTACAGTTTCACAGAGACAAAGGACAAGTTTGTGAGATGCAGGGTACAGTACTGTAAAAATAGGGGTACAAGGAGGAGGAAGAACAAAAAACTAAAGAGCAAAGCAGAGTAGTAATTTCTGATCAATTTTAAGCTACTATGATAGAACATGTTTTCGTTCATCAAAAGACAACGACGGAAAAATATGAAATTTGTTTTGAGATTAAAAATGTACTTCTCCCTGAGAACTGTATGTTTTGAACAATGTGTTTTCTATTTTTCGGTGTATTGTTTACTGACTGCTTGAGAGTGTTTATCATTTTGATCACTTTGTTTATGATTTGAGAGCAGTGTTTGATTTTGAACACAGGTAAAACTGTTTTGAGGCGAATGTTTCATTTTGCGAGAGGAGTCAGAGGTTTTGTAAATAGTGCTTGAAGATGAGGTTTTGTGTTTAATGTTTTCGGGAAATGGAGCAAGGTTTCAGAAATTGTGTTTTAGCAATTGAGAAAAACTGTAACACAATCAGTGTGTGTGTGTGTGTGTGTGTGGTGTGTGTGTGTGTGTGTGTGTGTGTGTGTGTGTGTGTGTGTGTGTGTGTGTGTGTGGTTGTGTGTGTGTGTGTGTGTGTGTGTGTGCGTGTGTGTGTGTGTGTGTGTGTGTGTGTGTGTGTGTGTGTGTGTAAGTGTCTATCATTCAGTTCTCTGTAGCTAAGACTAACATAGACTGTAACACACTACTCTAACCATCTAATGCAACATTGAGTGTATCTCTCTCTAGTCTAGAACCATTCTGACCACTATAGTGTCTAAAAGGTTGATGATGATGTCATGTTATCATGTGGGCCTACTTAATTATCTAGTACTTCGGCACACTTACTTAATCACACACACACACACACACACACACACACACACACACACACACACACACACACACACACACACACACGTACACACAGACACTGAAGGGACAGAGAATTAGTCAGTCTGAGCTCTACATGCATTTTTAGGTAAGGAAATGAAACATGCATGTCCTTCCTGCTTCATTCATATTGTAAGGCAGTACTGTGTTAGGACAGGGTGTTTGTGCTTCACTGTGTACTGTCCAGTGGATGAGTGAACACGTCGCTCTGTGCTCGACTAGAATTCCTGGGTGATTGTCTCCTTGTCTGAGGTGATCATGTCAGCGTGATCATTTCGTCAGTCTGGGGAGCTCAGAGGTGTTCTCTGAGCCATGGCCAGCTGTCTGTGTGTGTGTGTGTGTTTCTGTGTGTGTGTGTGTGTGTGTGTGTGTGTGTGTGTGTGTGTGTGTGTGTGTGTGTGTGTGTGTGTGTGTTTGTGTCTGTGTGTGTGTGTTCATGCCATACTCTGCCTCTACCTTACTGAGACTATTTCTCCATTGCTTTGGTTTTGTTTCTATAAAGACATTTTCCTTGTTAGCTAACCGTCTCAATTCAATTCAAAGGGCTTTATTGGCATGGGAAACATATGTTTACATTGCCAAAGTAAGTGAAATAGATAATAAACAAAAGTGAAATAAACAAAAAAAAAAGAACAGTAAACATTACACTCACAAAAGTTCCAAAATAATAAAGACATTTCAAATGTCATATTATGTCTATGTACAGTGTTGTAACGATGTGCAAACAGTTAAAGTACGAATGGGAAAATAAATAAACATAAATACGGCTTGTATTTACAATAGTGTTTATTCTTCAATGGTTGCCCTTTTCTTGTGGCAACAGGTTACAAATCTTGCTGCTGTGATGGCACACTGTTGTATTTCACCCAATAGATATGAGAGTTTATCCAAATTTGATTTGTTTTCTAATTCTTTATGGGTCTGTGTAATCTGAGGGAAATATGTGTCTCTAATATAGTCATACATTTGGCAGGAGGTTAGGAAGTGAAGCTCAGTTTCTTCCTCATTTTGTGGGCAGAGTGTACATAGCCTGTCTTCTCTTGAGAGGCAGGTCTGCCTACGGCGGCCTTTCTCAATAGCAAGGCTATGCTCACTGAGTCTGTACATGGTCAAAGCTTTCCTTAAGTTTGGGTCAGTCACAGTGGTCAGGTATTCTGCCACTGTGTACTCTCTGTTTAGGGCCAAAGAGCATTCTAGTTTGCTCTGTTTTTTTGTTTATTCTGTCCAATGTGTCAAATAATTATATTTTTGTTTTCGCATGATTTGGTTGGGTCTAATTGTGTTGTTGTCCCTCTCTCCCTACCGTTCTCTCCATTTTCTCTCTCTCTCTCTCTCTCTCTCTCTCTCTCTCTCTCTCTCTTTCTCTCTCCTCTCTCTCTCCTCTCTCTTTCTCTCTCTCTCCTCCCTCTCTCCTCTTTCTCTCTCTCTCTCTCTCTCTCTCTCTCTCTCTCTCTCTCTCTCTCTCTCTCTCTCTCTCTCTCTCTCTCTCTCTCTCTCTCTCTCTCCCTCTCTCCTCTGTCTCTCTCTCTCTCTCTCTCTCTCTCTCTCTCTCTCTCTCTCTCTCTCTCTCTCTCTCTCTCTCTCTCTCTCTTTCTTTCTCTCTCTCTCTCTCTCTCTCTCTTTCTCTCTCTCTCCTCTCTCTCTCCCTCTCTCTCTCTCTCTCTCTCTCTCTCTCTCTCTCTCTCTCTCTCTCTCTCTCTCTCTCTCTCTCTCTCTCCCTCTCTCTCTCTCTCTCTCTCTCTCTCTCTCTCTCTCTCTCTCTCTCTCTCTCTCTCTCTCTCTCTCTCTCTCTCTCTCTCTCTCTGTCTCTCTCTCTCTCTCTCTCTCTCTCTCTCTCTCTCCATAGCTCCGGAGGAGTTTGTGTCTCTGGCTGAGATGGAGGATGCCTTGTTGAGGAACCTGTTTAGAGGGTATCAGAAATGGGTCCGACCCGTTATGCACGCTAACGACACCATCACAGTACGCTTCGGACTCAAGATCTCACAGCTGGTGGATGTGGTGAGAACACACACACACACACGCCTTACACTCCCCTGTGAGAGAGGAGAGGATGACAGCCAGGGTAGAAGACATTGGAGGGAATGGTCCTGATCTGTCCTACTGTGTTACCATGGTCCTGATCTGTCCTACTGTGTTACCATGGTCCTGATCTGTCCTACTGTGTTACCATGGTCCTGATCTGTCCTACTGTCTTACCATGGTCCTGATCTGTCCTACTGTCTTACCATGGTCCTGATCTGTCCTACTGTGTTACCATGGTCCTGATCTGTCCTACTGTGTTACCATGGTCCTGATCTGTCCTACTGTCTTACCATGGTCCTGATCTGTTCTACTGTCTTACCATGGTCCTGATCTGTCCTACTGTCTTACCGTGGTCCTGATCTGTCCTACTGTCTTACCGTGGTCCTGATCTGTCCTACTGTGTTACCATGGTCCTGATCTGTCCTACTGTCTTACCATGGTCCTGATCTGTCCTACTGTGTTACCGTGGTCCTGATCTGTCCTACTGTGTTACCGTGGTCCTGATCTGTCCTACTGTCTTACCATGGTCCTGATCTGTCCTACTGTCTTACCGTGGTCCTGATCTGTCCAACTGTCTTACCACGGTCCTGATCTGTCCAACTGTCTTACCGTGGTCCTGATCTGTCCTACTGTCTTACCGTGGTCCTGATCTGTTCTACTGTGTTACCATGGTCCTGATCTGTCCTACTGTGTTACCATGGTCCTGATCTGTCCTACTGTCTTACCGTGGTCCTGATCTGTCCTACTGTGTTACCATGGTCCTGATCTGTCCTACTGTGTTACCATGGTCCTGATCTGTCCTACTGTCTTACCATGGTCCTGATCTGTCCTACTGTCTTACCATGGTCCTGATCTGTCCTACTGTCTTACCATGGTCCTGATCTGTCCTACTGTCTTACCATGGTCCTGATCTGTCCTACTGTCTTACCATGGTCCTGATCTGTCCAACTGTGTTACCATGGTCCTGATCTGTCCAACTGTGTTACCATGGTCCTGATCTGTCCTACTGTCTTACCATGGTCCTGATCTGTCCTACTGTCTTACCATGGTCCTGATCTGTCCAACTGTGTTACCATGGTCCTGATCTGTCCTGCTGTGTTACCATGGTCCTGATCTGTCCTACTGTCTTACCATGGTCTTGATCTGTCCTACTGTGTTACCATGGTCCTGATCTGTCCTACTGTGTTACCATGGTCCTGATCTGTCCTACTGTCTTACCATGGTCCTGATCTGTCCTACTGTCTTACCATGGTCCTGATCTGTCCTACTGTGTTACCATGGTCCTGATCTGTCCTACTGTCTTACCATGGTCCTGATCTGTCCTACTGTGTTACCATGGTCCTGATCTGTCCTACTGTTTTACCATGGTCCTGATCTGTCCTACTGTCTTACCATGGTCCTGATCTGTCCTACTGTGTTACCATGGTCCTGATCTGTCATACTGTGTTACCATGGTCCTGATCTGTCCTACTGTCTTACCATGGTCCTGATCTGTCCTACTGTCTTACCATGGTCCTGAACTGTCCTACTGTCTTACCATGGTCCTGAACTGTCCTACTGTGTTACGGTACATTTTAGCACCATGTACATCTCTCCACTACCTCTCCTTTTCCCCTGTCCCTCTGCCTGGTGGAGTTGATTACTGGAGTTCTTTTGAGAAGAGGGGATGACAGGAGGAGGACAGCAAGAGAGGGAAAATGAGGGAAATGAGAGAAAGGTGGTTAATTTGACAGCAAGGGAAGATACAGGGAGGAGAGAAAGGAAAAGAGTGGAGCGAGGGTTATCCTAAAAGGATGGAGTTAAGGATAGGAGAAAATATGGTTATTCTGAGAGGAAGGAGTGAGGAAAGGGGGTAGAGGAGAAGAGAGAGGAGGTAGAAGAGGTTTTAAAGTTTCCTCTCTCTCACCCTCTTGCTCTCTCTCTCTCTCTCTCTCTCTCTCTCTCTGTTTCTAATGGGACCATCAGGCCGAGAGGAGCTAGATAGCATCAATTATTTACACTGACCTCCACAGACACACACACACACAAATGCAAGCACGAGCGACCATGTCTCTCTCTCTCTCTTTCTCTTTCTCTTTCTCTTTCTCTCTTGCTCTCTCTCTCTCTCTCTCTCTCTCTCTCTCTCTCTCTCTCTCTCTCTCTCTCTCTCTCTCTCTCTCTCTCTCTCTCTCTCTCTCTCTCTCTCTAAATGTTTCTCTCTTCCTGTCTCTATCTTTGCTCTCTCTCACACAGACGACTGTCTGAACCACATGTGTTCCTAGTCCTTGTGTGGAAGGCAGTCACTCCTCTCTCACATTCCTGTATTGATTACATACTGCCACCTTTTGGTCATTTAACCAAAATGCACCAATCTGCCTAAAACCCACCGTTGACCATTGATGATTCAGTCATTCTGCCCCACTGCCTTTCTGGGACACAGAGAAACCATGTGTGCCATGGATTTTCACTCCAGTCTAATTTGACTGACATCCTTCTAAACTTCTTCAACTTCTACCCACACATTCTGTCTTTCATCAAAAACGTTGCTTTTATTAATGCATTCGTTGTTCATAATACATACTTCTTCTCCCCTCTTCTTGTTCTGACAGGATGAGAAGAATCAGCTAATGACTACTAATGTCTGGCTATGGCAGGTAAGGACCAATCAGCTAATGACTACTAATGTCTGGCTATGGCAGGTAAGGACCAATCAGCTAATGACTACTAATGTCTGGCTATGGCAGGTAAGGACCAATCAGCTCCTGACTTCTAATGTCTGGCTATGGCAGGTAAGGACCAATCAGCTAATGTCTGGCTATGGCAGGAAGGACCAATCAGCTAATGACTACTAATGTCTGGCTATGGCAGGTAAGGACCAATCAGCTAATGACTACTAATGTCTGGCTATGGCAGGTAAGGACCAATCAGCTAATAACTACTAATGTCTGGCTATGGCAGGTAAGGACCAATCAGCTAATGAATACTAATGTCTGGCTATGGCAGGTAAGGACCAATCAGCTAATGACTACTAATGTCTGGCTATGGCAGGTAAGGACCAATCAGCTAATGAATACTAATGTCTGGCTATGGCAGGTAAGGACCAATCAGCTAATGACTACTAATGTCTGGCTATGGCAGGTAAGGACCAATCAGCTAAAGACAGCTACTGTCTGTCTATGGCAGGTAAGGACCAATCAGCTAATAACTACTAATGTCTGGCTATGGCAGGTAAGGACCAATCAGCTAATGAATACTAATGTCTGGCTATGGCAGGTAAGGACCAATCAGCTAATGACTACTAATGTCTGGCTATGGCAGGTAAGGACCAATCAGCTCCTGACTACTAATGTCTGGCTATGGCAGGTAAGGACCAATCAGCTAATGACAGCTCTACACAGGGCAATGCCCTGGGGCATTGGGATATTTTATTAGACCAGAGGAAAGAGTGGCTCCTACTGGCCCCCCAACACCACTACCAGCAGCATCTGCTCTCCCATCCAGGGATCAACCCTGCTTAGCTTCAGAGGCCAGCCAGCAGTGGGATGCAGCTGGCTAAGCTACTGAAAGCTACTGTACTCAACAATGTCTTCATAGAGCTTCACTTGTCTCTATAAGACTTCAATGTCTTCATAGAGCTTCACTTGTCTCTATAAGACTTCATTGTGGTATTGTATTGATGTAGCAGTTTTATACCTCAGCAGTTCACGCCTGTATTGGTATTATTGTATGTTGTTAATATCAATAGTATATCTATGTCTAACCCATGGTGCTGTAACATTGTAGGACTGGGTAGATGTAACATTGTTATTTTGTATGTTATAATAGTGTTATATTGTATGTAATAATGTTATGTTATAATGTTATGGTATAATATTAAGGGTTAATGTTATGTTATAATGTTAAGGGTTAATGTTATGTTATAGTGTATGTTATAATGTTATGTTATAATGTTAAGGGTTAATGTTATGTAATAGTGTATGTTATAATGTTATGTTATAATGTTATGGATTCATGTTATGTAATATTGTATGTTATAATGTAATATTCTATGTTATGTAGGAGTGGGTAGATGTGAAGCTCCAGTGGAACCCAGATGAGTATGGAGGAATCACCTCTATCAGAGTTCCCTCTGAAACAATATGGCTGCCGGACATCGTCCTCTATGAGAAGTGAGTGCACACTGCTTCCTGCTTCCTGCTTCCTGCTTCCTGCTTCCTGCTTCCTTCTTCCTGCTTCCCGCTCCCTATGGGCTCAGCTCTGTGTTTTCAGACTTTCTTTGATATTTTACTTTCCCTGAAAAATCAATGAATGCTTTTTTAGAACCAGTTTTACCGTTTAGATGCCCGTAAGACATCTCTTCACTCTAAATTATAATATAGTGTATAACAGGGTACTTCTGACGACTTGTCTTTGTCCTCACTGCATTTGTGTTAGCAGGGTTAGCACGGAGGTCTATTGTAATCTCCTGCTAGTATCGTTTGAAGAAAACCAGCGCTAACACACAGCATCCTGCAAAGATCCGTTTGTTCGTTGCAATAGGCGCACGGTCGTTTGCTGTGTGCTTTTAAAATGTGTCTAATAAACACAACTCACCGACTAACTTCCCCACCCCACCCTATCCCCCCCATCCATCCCTCCCTCTCTCCTCACCCCTCTCAGTGCTGACGGGCGTTTCGAGGGCTCTCTGATGACCAAAGCCATCGTGAGGTCAGACGGGACAATCAGGTGGACCCCTCCGGCCAGCTACAAGTCTTCATGCACCATGGACGTCACCTTCTTTCCCTTCGACAGGTGGGACTGACCTCTGGACACACACACGAACGCACACACACACACAACATACACACATGAACACACACATGAGCGCACGCACACACGCACGCATAGACACACACACAGGGAGACACATATACACACACACACATTAATCGACCAATCAATCCATCAGTCCTACCTGTCGGATGGGAAGAAGGTGACATCCATGATTATCTCTGTTTTTCACTTCATCACTGTCATTTATGTTCTTCTTCTCCTTTATCACTCACTCTCCCCTTCCCCCTGGTTGGTTGGTTGGTTGGCTGGTTGGTTGATTGGTTGATTGGTTGATTGGTTGATTGGTTGATTGGTTGATTGATTGATTGATCGGTTGGTTATTGGTTGATTGGTTGATTTGTTGGTTGACTGGTTGGTTGATTGGTTGATTGATTGATTGGTTGATTGGTTGGTTGATAGGTTGGTTATTGGTTGATTGGTTGATTTGTTGGTTGACTAGTTGGTTTATTGGTTGATTGATTGGTTGGTTGATTGGTTGGTTGATTGGTTGATTTGTTGGTTGACTGGTTGGTTGATTGATTGATTGGTTGATTGATTGGTTGGTTGGTTGATTGGTTGATTGATAGATTGGTTGGTTGATTGATAGATTGGTTGGTTTATCGATTGGTTGATTGGTTGGTTGGTTGATTGAGATGTGACTGGTGTAGATTTGCCTCTGCGGTCAGCTGTTAAAAAAACAACCTTTAAAAACGTTTTTTAACTTTACAATATAAATACTTTAATATAAAAGTCCATTTAACAACACAGACAGAACTGCAGACAATACAGACAGAATGTTTTCCCCTTCCCCAACACAGACAGAACTGCTCCATGAAGTTTGGCTCGTGGACCTACGACGGCAACATGGTCGACCTGGTCCTGGTCGACCACTACGTTGACCGCAAGGACTTCTTCGACAACGGTGTGTAGGAAAAATACTCTTGAAGTAAGATGTCTTGCTACTCCAAAAGCTCCAAAAGTCAAGCAACAAGTTCATTGTTCTAACTACAATAATATCTCACGGTATTATAGAGGTATAGAGGGAAACGTACGGCAGTTTAGTAACCAGTTAATAAATGTCGGTTAGAGACACCATTTATACAAGAAACATGAGGGTGATGGTAACTAACCCGCTTTGTCTGTCTCTTCCCATCACAGTTAATCAAGACGTTAATCAGTATGAGAATGCCCTGTCTCTCTATCTCCAATGTGAACGTGGTCCAGTCACCCATTATCCAATAACATTAAAGATAACATACAATCACTGATCGAGTTCCCTTACAGGTGAATGGGAGATCCTCAACGCCACGGGCGCCAAGGGCAGCCGGCGGGACGGTATCTACTGGTACCCCTTCGTTACCTACTCCTTCATCCTCAAGAGGCTTCCTTTGTTCTACACACTCTTCCTCATCATCCCCTGTCTTGGTCTGTCCTTCCTGACCGTGTTGGTATTCTATCTCCCGTCCGATGAAGGAGAGAAGCTGTCTCTGTCTACGTCGGTCCTGGTGTCTCTCACGGTGTTCCTCCTCGTCATAGAAGAGATTATACCCTCGTCCTCCAAGGTCAGTGGGGTTCACTGGGTGTGTCTGTGTGTCTGTGGAACGCTCCTCTCAGTCCTTTCAGAGCTTTTTCAAACTACAGAGCCAAACCGAGCTGTACTGGGCTTTCCATGGATGTTGGAACCGTGCTGGAAATGACAACGTGACAACAGGAAGGCATCCCAGTATGGTTTGGGTTGGCTCTATAGTGTGAGTTATTGGTGTACTCTTTAGAGATGTGATATAAGTAACATGTTGTTTATGTATTTATCACCAAGGTGATACCTCTGATTGGAGAATACCTCCTCTTCATCATGATCTTCGTCACCTTCTCCATCATCGTCACCGTGTTTGTCATCAACGTCCACCACCGCTCCTCAGCCACCTACCACCCCATGGCCCCCTGGGTAAAAAGCCTCTTCCTCCAGAGGCTACCCAGACTGCTCTGCATGAGGGGACACACTGACAGGTGCACACACAAACACACCTACACACACACCTTCTCTTTTCCAGTTGATTACCAATGATTGATTTCATTGATGTTTTATGATTCAATTCAATAACAAATTAATAAAATAAGATTTTAGAAGATAAGATGAAAATATATTGAGGGAATATAACAACTGTAGATCAACCCTGATGTAAATAAATAGATCATAATAATTAGATATGGTTGATATATCATATGATTCTCTTTCATTTGATGGAAAGAAAGAAAGAAAGAGCGAAAGAGAGAAAGACAGACAGACAGACAGACAGACAGACAGACAGACAGACAGACAGACAGACAGACAGACAGACAGACAGACAGACAGACAGACAGACAGACAGACAGACAGACAGACAGACAGACAGAGAGTAAGAGAAAGAAGCTACTACGTGCTTTATTCCTGAATAATCAACATTGCGATTGTAGTAATTATTTGTACCTGGTGTAATTACTAGGTACCACTACCCAGACATTGAACTGCGTAGCCCGGAGCTGAAGCCCCGTGGAGGTCCAGGGAGGAGGGGGGCCTCGGGCCAGGGCCAAGCCCAGCAGAGAGGCCCTGTCGGGGGAAAGGAGGATGAGAACCATGCCTGGTTGGCCATGCTGGAGAAAGCCACCAACTCAGTACGGTACATCAGCCGTCACATCAAGAAGGAACACTTTATCAGAGAGGTAGGTGTGTGTGCGTGCGTGTGTGTGTGTTTCTGTCTCTATATCTTTTAGTTTTCAGATGGGTAAAAAATGTATCTCTCTCTCTCTTTCTCTTTCTCTTTCTCTTTCTCTTTCTCTTTCTCTTTCTCTCTTTCTCTTTCTCTTTCTCTCTTGCTCTCTCTCTCTCTCTCTCTCTCTCTCTCTCTCTCTCTCTCTCTCTCTCTCTCTCTCTCTCTCTCTCTCTCTCTCTCTCTCTCTCTCCTTCCCTCCCTCCCTCTCTCCCTCCCTCCCTCCAGGTGGTGCAGGACTGGAAGTTTGTGGCTCAGGTGTTGGACAGGATCTTATTGTGGGTGTTCCTCACTGTCTCCATACTGGGTACCATCCTCATCTTCACTCCAGCCATCACTTTGTACCTCACCACCCCACCCTTCAATACATAGACCCTAGCCCCTACACCGTAACCCCTATACCCTACACCCTAGAACACATAGTAACTAGACCCTAACCCCTAACCCCTAAACCAGGGCTGTTCAATGTCGGTCCTGGAGGGACGAAACACTTTGGTTTTCATCCTGTCCTTCTAATAAGGGACTGATTCAGACCTGGGACACCAGGTGACTGCAATTAACTACCAGGTAGAAAGACAAAACAGAAGGGTTTCTGCCCTCCAGGACTGGAATGGAACTCTACTCCCTAACCCCTACACCCTACCACCCTAACCGCTACACCCTAACCCCTACACCCTACATCCTAACCCATACACCCTACCACCCTAACCCCTACACCCTACCATCATAACCCCTACACCCTACATCCTAACCCCTACACCCTACCACCCTAACCCCTACACCCTAACCCCTACACCCTGCCACCCTGCCACCCTAACCCCTACACCCTACATCCTAGCCCCTACACCCTACCATCATAACCCCTACACCCTACCACCCTAATCCCTACACCCTACCACCCTAACCCCTACACCCTACCACCCTACCATCCTAACCCCTACACCCTACATCCTAGCCCCTACACCCTACCATCATAACCCCTACACCCTGCCATCATAACCCCTACACCCTACCATCCTAACCCCTACACCCTACACCCTACACCCTACACCCTAACCCCTACACCCTGCCACCCTGCCACCCTAACCCCTACACCCTACTTCCTAACCCCTACACCCTACCATCCTAACCCCTACACCCTACATCCTAACCCCTACACCCTACATCCTAACCCCTACACCCTACATCCTAACCCCCTACACCCTACATCCTAACCCCTACACCCTACATCCTAACCCCTACACCCTACCATCCTAACCCCTACACCCTACATCCTAACCCCTACACCCTACATCCTAACCCCTACACCCTACCATCCTAACCCCTACACCCTACCATCCTAACCCCTACACCCTACCATCCTAACCCCTACACCCTACCATCCTAACCCCTACACCCTACATCCTAACCCCTACACCCTACCATCCTAACCCCTACACCCTACCACCCTAACCCCTACACCCTACCATCCTAACCCCTACACCCTACCATCCTAACCCCTACACCCTACCATCCTAACCCCTACACCCTACCATCCTAACCCCTACACCCTACATCCTAACCCCTACACCCTAACCCCTACACCCTACCACCCTAACCCCTACACCCTACATCCTAACCCCTACACCCTACATCCTAACCCCTACACCCTACATCCTAACCCCTACACCCTACATCCTAACCCCTACACCCTACCACCCTAACCCCTACACCCTACCATCCTAACCCCTACACCCTACGTCCTAACCCCTACACCCTACGTCCTAACCCCTACACCCTACGTCCTAACCCCTACACCCTACATCCTAGACCTTACACCCTACATCCTAGACCTTACACCCTACCATCCTAACCCCTACACCCTACCATCCTAACCCCTACACCCTACTTCCCAACCCCTACACCCTACCATCCTCATCTCTTCAGATGTACCTTAGTGCCAGACATTGAAGATCCTGAACAAGTCCCCGACCACTGCTCTCAACCCCCGCTGAGTACCCCCCCACACCCACCAAGACCTAAAAAACCATATGCAACAGAGTTGGAATCGCTACCCTTTCTATAGTGTGATTGGCTAAGACGCTGGGGGTCGAGGGGGGGTCATGTGTATATACGAGGCACATGATCCCTGGTTGGTTGGAGCCCAGCGCCCAGGGAAGGAAGCTATACTGTGACGCTTGTTACACAACTCCAAGCTTAACCCCTAACCCCTAACCCCTAACCCCTAACCCCTAACCCCTGACCCTAAAGGTCACCCTCCAAATGTTCCATTAGAAGAATCAACATCTATCGCGACCTCTTCACCCTTGAAGCCCTAACCCCTATACTTGCAAGTGGAATTCAACATCCTTGTCCTAAATTACACCATGTAATATAATTATACCTGCTGTACATCATCACTGATAGCCTGGGTACCAGTCTGTTTGTGCTAACATTCCACTTCTTGTCACGCCATGTTTGGCACATGACACAGAGTACAAGGAGTGGAATGTTAACACGAAACAGATCTGGGTTTCAGGCTACATTACTAAAGGACTTCACCTCCAAACTGTATAACACATAGTCACTTGTTTACGTAACTATATACAACGTAGCCTGAGTGCCAGTCTGTTTGTGCCATCACGCCAAATTCTCATCACTCAACGTCATGCCAATTGGCTAGCCTGGTCCTAGATCTGTTTGTGCCATGATTCCGACTCAAGGAGTGGCAAGATAGCACAAACAGACTGGTACCCAGGCTACCAATTGGCTTGCAGTGAAAGTAATGGAGTTGGCAAGAGCACAAACAGATCTGGAACCAGGCTAACTATAACGTGCATCTGTTGTTCAAACCCTTGGATTCAAGCCAAACACTGTGACGAACATGTACATAGGACTATAAGCAATAACCAAGCCACCGATATCTTATAGCATATCTATATATTATTATTTGTATACATTTATGTCGGTTCACATTAGAAATGTACAAAGTCACCTGCCTGCTAAACGTTCTTACTCTTTCCTGTCGTCAGTCAGCACATACCAACGACACATTCTGGATTCTTCTTATGCACAATGTTGCATACACACACACACACACACACACACACACACACACACACACACACACACACACACACACACACACACCATCTCTAGCTGTCTTTCTTTCACATGTTGCAACTTCTTCTGTAATATTGTATTGGAAATAAACCTGGTCAGTGTAATGGTCTCATGTGTTTAACTAAATCAAATCAAGTTAAAGAAGACAAATGTTTTGCCAAAAGTTTTTTTTTTTTTTTTTAACGGGACAAGACTGTCACTACCAATTGGATATCACGAAATTGGGGAGAAAAAGGGGTAAAAAGTACAAAAAGTACAAAAACTAATAACAAATAATAATAAAAGAGGTATTTGATTGTAATGTTCCTTTCTCACCACAAGAAGCCACAGTTATCAATTGTTCATCTTTTCACCAGCGGAGGGCAGCAAAGACAAAGGTAGGGAGTCTGTTCATTCATCATTTAGTAAAGTTGGGACGGAGGGTGGCACATTACTATGGTGTCTCAATCTAAGATTGATATTTCTATCGTATCTTATCTGTATTCCTATTTCTATGAGTCATTGATCACCTTTTGGTCATCAAAATTACACTGAGATGTTAGTTTGGGGGGATTGTATGTACTTTTACAATACTACCTTCAGCATATTGAATGATTTGGGACTAATTGATGATTTGAAGTATGCCATGTTAAAATGATAGAAAGAGAGCGGGACCCCATCTAGTCTCTATCCCTCTGTGTTCTACATCTGAGTAGGCTGACATCATCCTACTGTTTAATGTTCCATGCTGGAGATCTGAGTCAGGGAGACAGGTGTGTGTGTGTGTGTGTGTGTGTGTATTTATGTTGTAATTATTTAGCAGCACCTCTAGATATTTCTAACTGTCAACCCCTCTTCCACAATTACACGGCAGATGCATCAGTGACAGGCCCTGTTTTTTCCAACAAAACTCATTAATATTTCATAAACAACCACTTTGCAACGCTGTTCCACATAACCAGGCCTGGAGAATCTGTTGTTTCAGGCTGGGATGTAGTTTGTTGCGTGTCACCCACAATAACAATCCACCTGGGATAAAGAATCATGTTTTGATCTGATACTGGAAGTTGTGGAAGACAGAGCATCTGTCCGCCTGTCTGTCTGTCTGTCTGTCTGCCTGTCTGTCTGTCTGTCTGTCTGTCTGTCTGTCTGTCTGCCTGTCTGTCTGATTGACTGTCTCGCTGCTTGTCTGTCTGTCTGATTGAGTGTCTCTTTGCTTGTATGTCTGTCTGTCTGCCTGTCTGTCTGATTGCCTGTCTCTCTGCTTGTCTGTCTGATTGACTGTCTCTCTGCTTGTGTTGTCTGTCTGCCTGCCTGTCTGTCTGATTGACTGTCTCTCTGCTTGTCTGTCTGTCTGTTTGTCTGTCTGTCTGATTGACTGTCTCTCTGCTTGTCTGTCTGTCTGATTGACTGTCTCTCTGCTTGTCTGTCTGTCTGCCTGTCTGTCTGTCTGTCTGTCTGTCTGTCTGTCTGTCTGTCTGTCTGTCTGCTTGTCTCTCTGCTTGTCTGTCTGTCTGTAGCACACACACATGCATGCATGGATAAACGCACACAAGCACACACACCTTGTCAGCTATAGACGTGTTTATGACAGTCTGTGTTTCAAAGAGAGAGGGATTCAGAGCGAGCAGGTGTGAGTGGCAGCAGAGAAGTGATATTATTAGATGGTCCAGAAAGTCTGTCTTCAGGGTGAACAAGGTCGGTCTCATTTCAGTGTCACTGGATTCTGAAGTGACCTCTCCAAGGGCTTGAAAAATAGATTTCCTTCCCCCATTCCACTATCTTTCCTTTTATGTGGATTGTGTGTGAAGTCTTTTGAGGTCCTGAAAAAGTCATCTATTTCTTTTTTATTCATTTATATATATTTTTTCACATAACATTGATCATATTGAGATAACATCTAATTTTGAAGGGAGGCCTGCGCTGTCCAGAAATTGTAGGAAATTCCCTTATTTTCCCTGATGGGACTCTTGTTTAGGAGGTCTTGAAATATAAATGTAAAAGCATGTCATTAACCATCCACGCCGCTCCTTAGAAGATATGTCTACTTCTACAAAAACATCCAGACGATCCACGTCAAGAAGAAGTTCGGCTATGTTGTGATAATGCGCCGATATGCTGACCTGACGGGGACAAAGTTGAAGAGGACGCAGCCGGAATACATGTCCTAATAATGAGCCTACTCATCATGTACTGTAACTCCTCTCCAACGGTCCTCAAATCTCTCTTTTAACTCTCCAGATGAGTCCCAAATTAGCCACCCTATTCGCTACAGTGCCTAGTCAAAAGCAGTGCACTACATAGGGATTAGGGTACAATTTGGGATGAAACCTCCGTCGGCCCAGCCGAGGGGGCGCTGATGTGATGCTAGGTGATGGTGAGCTGCTTGTGCATGCAGGGTGAGATCAGACAGAACTGAAGCAGTGCATTTTTTACAGGCGGAGGAGGTCCGAGGATGAATGCACCGCTGATGATGAGAGACATTTGCGCACTACTTGTGGTTGCAGACTGAGAGAAATAAAGAGAGAAGAGAGGGGGAGAGAGGGGGAGAGAGAGCGAGAGGGGGAGAGAGGGAGTGAGATGGGGAAGAGAGAGCGAGAGAGAGAGGAGGAGAGAGAGAGGGGGGAGAGGGAGTGAGAGAGGGAAGAGAGAGCGAGAGAGAGAGAGGAGGAGAGAGAGAGAGGGGGAGAGAGGGGGGTGAGAGAGGGAAGAGAGAGCGAGAGAGAGAGAGGAGGAGAGAGAGAGAGGGGGGAGAGAGGGGGTGAGAGAGGGAAGAGAGAGCGAGAGAGAGGGTGGGAGAGAGAGGGGGAGAGGAGGAGAGAGGGGGAGAGAGAGGGAAGAGAGAGCGAGAGAGAGGGTGGGAGAGAGAGGGGGAGAGGGGGAGAGAGGGGGGAGAGAGAGGGGGAGAGAGAGCGAGAGGGGGGAGAGAGGGAGTGAGATGGGGAAGAGAGAGCGAGAGAGAGAGGAGGAGAGAGAGAGGGGGGAGAGGGAGTGAGAGAGGGAAGAGAGAGCGAGAGAGAGAGAGGAGGAGAGAGAGAGAGGGGGAGAGAGGGGGGTGAGAGAGGGAAGAGAGAGCGAGAGAGAGGGTGGGAGAGAGAGGGGGGGAGAGGAGGAGAAAGGGAGAGAGGGGGAGAGAGAGGGGGGAGAGGGGGGAGAGGGAGGAGAGAGGGAGAGAGGAGGAGAGAGGGGGGGAGAGGGGGGAGAGCAGGAGAGTAGGGGAGAGAGAGGGAGGGGGAGATAGAAAGGTACTTAAGAAGGAATGGAGAGAAGTGGAGAGATGGTGAATATGGAATGGAGGGGGAGATTTTAACAAAGACAGAGGGAGAAACCTACTGGGCAAAATGTGATAGAATCAACATTGTTTCCATGACATTTCAACTAAAACATCCAATGTGATGACGTTGATTCAACATGGAAAACTGATTGGATTTGCAAAAAGTATTCAACATAAGGGAATTTCGTCTTTTATTCACCCAACTTTGAGCCTAAACCCAATGACATGGTGAAATGTTTGGTTGATTTCACATTGAATTCATAATAGTTGACAACTCAACCAAATGTAAATCAAAACTAGACGTTGAAATGACGTCTGTGTCCAGTGGGAAGGGTCAGGGAACGGACGTGTAACTTGAAAACTCAAAATGGCACCCTATTCCCTTAATAGTGCACGGGCTTCGGTCAAAAGTACTGCATATGTAGATGGGTTGGTTGTTTAGCAACAAACCGACACGTGCGCAAATATGGGGCAAAGCAGACGGGGTTGGCTTAGACTGTTGACAACATGTAAACTATATTTAGTCTCCAATGTTTATTAAAAACATAAATATATTTACACAATAAGCATTTGTTGTCTCTCAAATACATCATTGCAGTTGTTGGTTAGCTAGCTAGCGAATTTTTTGCCATCGACATGAAATCAGTCAAAACACCTCAAAACAAGACATGGTATCAAGAACAAGATGAAACCAGCTGAAAGGAGCCACCTATGATTCACCACATGGCAGTTTCTTCTCACTGTTGGTAGCTATCTGGCCATCCAGAATCACAACAACTCATGGACTTCTGCCCCATTGAAGCGTGCACATCGTTTTCCTGACGTTGTCAGCTAACCCTTCTATAGGAAGTAGGGTGCCTTTTGGGACACAGTCTAGAACACGTTGGTACTCTATAGGAAACCCATGCAGGGGTCGGGAGATAAAGGGTTTACCCTGTTCTACTGACTGCTATATCAGTCTGTTAATGCAGGACTAGTAAAGGCCCAGTGTTACAGACTGCTATATCAGTCTGTTAATGCAGGACTAGTAAAGGCCCAGTGCTACAGACTGCTATATCAGTCTGTTAATGCAGGACTAGTAAAGGACCAGTGCTACAGACTGCTATATCGGTCTGTTAATACAGGACTAGTAAAGGCCCAGTGTTACAGACTGCTATATCAGTCTGTTAATGCAGGACTAGTAAAGGACCAGTGCTACAGACTGCTATATAGGTCTGTTAATACAGGACTAGTAAAGGACCAGTGTTACAGACTGCTATATCAGTCTGTTAATGCAGGACTAGTAAAGGCCCAGTGCTACAGACTGCTATATCGGTCTGTTAATACAGGACTAGTAAAGGACCAGTGTTACAGACTGCTATATCAGTCTGTTAATGCAGGACTAGTTAAAGGCCAGTGTTACAGACTGCTATATCAGTCTGTTAATACAGGACTAGTAAAGGCCCAGTGTTACAGACTGCTATATCGGTCTGTTAATACAGGACTAGTAAAGGCCCAGTGTTACAGACTGCTATATCGGTCTGTTAATACAGGACTAGTAAAGGACCAGTGTTACAGACTGCTATATCGGTCTGTTAATGCAGGACTAGTAAAGGCCCAGTGTTACAGACTGCTATATCGGTCTGTTAATACAGGACTAGTAAAGGCCCAGTGTTACAGACTGCTATATCGGTCTGTTAATACAGGACTAGTAAAGGCCCAGTGCTACAGACTGCTATATCAGTCTGTTAATACAGGACTAGTAAAGGCCCAGTGTTACAGACTGCTATATCAGTCTGTTAATGCAGGACTAGTTAAAGGACCAGTGTTACAGACTGCTATATCAGTCTGTTAATACAGGACTAGTAAAGGACCAGTGTTACAGACTGCTATATCGGTCTGTTAATACAGGACTAGTAAAGGCCCAGTGTTACAGACTGCTATATCGGTCTGTTAATACAGGACTAGTAAAGGACCAGTGTTACAGACTGCTATATCGGTCTGTTAATGCAGGACTAGTAAAGGCCCAGTGTTACAGACTGCTATATCGGTCTGTTAATACAGGACTAGTAAAGGCCCAGTGTTACAGACTGCTATATCGGTCTGTTAATACAGGACTAGTAAAGGACCAGTGCTACAGACTGCTATATCGGTCTGTTAATACAGGACTAGTAAAGGCCCAGTGTTACAGACTGCTATATCAGTCTGTTAATGCAGGACTAGTAAAGGCCCAGTGTTACAGACTGCTATATCAGTCTGTTAATACAGGACTAGTAAAGGCCCAGTGTTACGGACTGCTATATCAGTCTGTTAATGCAGGACTAGTAAAGGCCCAGTGTTACAGACTGCTATATCAGTCTGTTAATACAGGACTAGTAAAGGCCCAGTGTTACAGACTGCTATATCAGCCTGTTAATACAGGACTAGTAAAGGCCCAGTGTTACAGACTGCTATATCAGCCTGTTAATACAGGACTAGTAAAGGACCAGTGCTACAGACTGCTATATCAGCCTGTTAATACAGGACTAGTAAAGGCCCAGTGTTACAGACTGCTATATCAGTCTGTTAATAGAGGACTAGTAAAGGCCCAGTGTTACAGACTGCTATATCAGTCTGTTAATACAGGACTAGTAAAGGCCCAGTGTTACAGACTGCTATATCAGTCTGTTAATACAGGACTAGTAAAGGCCCAGTGCTACAGACTGCTATATCAGTCTGTTAATAGAGGACTAGTAAAGGCCTAGTGTTACAGACTGCTATATCAGTCTGTTAATACAGGACTAGTAAAGGCCCAGTGTTACAGACTGCTATATCAGTCTGTTAATACAGGACTAGTAAAGGCCCAGTGTTACAGACTGCTATATCAGTCTGTTAATACAGGACTAGTAAAGGCCCAGTGTTACAGACTGCTATATCAGTCTGTTAATACAGGACTAGTAAAGGCCTAGTGTTACAGACTGCTATATCAGTCTGTTAATACAGGACTAGTAAAGGCCCAGTGTTACAGACTGCTATATCAGTCTGTTAATACAGGACTAGTAAAGGCCCAGTGTTACAGACTGCTATATCAGCCTGTTAATACAGGACTAGTAAATGCCCAGTGTTACAGACTGCTATATCGGTCTGTTAATACAGGACTAGTAAAGGACCAGTGTTACAGACTGCTATATCAGCCTGTTAATACAGGACTAGTAAAGGACCAGTGTTACAGACTGCTATATCAGTCTGTTATTACAGGACTAGTAAAGGACCAGTGTTACAGACTGCTATATCAGTCTGTTAATACAGGACTAGTAAAGGCCCAGTGTTACAGACTGCTATATCAGTCTGTTAATAGAGGACTAGTAAAGGCCCAGTGTTACAGACTGCTATATCAGTCTGTTAATACAGGACTAGTAAATGCCCAGTGTTACAGACTGCTATATCAGTCTGTTAATACAGGACTAGTAAAGGCCCAGTGTTACAGACTGCTATATCAGTCTGTTAATACAGGACTAGTAAAGGCCCAGTGTTACAGACTGCTATATCAGTCTGTTAATACAGGACTAGTAAAGGCCCAGTGTTACAGACTGCTATATCAGTCTGTTAATACAGGACTAGTAAAGGACCAGTGTTACAGACTGCTATATCAGTCTGTTAATACAGGACTAGTAAAGGCCCAGTGTTACAGACTGCTATATCAGTCTGTTAATACAGGACTAGTAAAGGACCAGTGTTACAGACTGCTATATCAGTCTGTTAATACAGGACTAGTAAAGGACCAGTGTTACAGACTGCTATATCAGTCTGTTAATACAGGACTAGTAAAGGCCCAGTGTTACAGACTGCTATATCGGTCTGTTAATACAGGACTAGTAAAGGCCCAGTGTTACAGACTGCTATATCGGTCTGTTAATACAGGACTAGTAAAGGCCCAGTGTTACAGACTGCTATATCAGTCTGTTAATACAGGACTAGTAAAGGACCAGTGTTACAGACTGCTATATCAGTCTGTTAATACAGGACTAGTAAAGGCCCAGTGACAACTTTTTTTAAAGGCTTTTATTATTAATTTTTTATATTTGCAGGACCCTCAGCACCCCCAGTTCCCTGCGGCTATGGGGATAATTGTGCAATCTGGTCTGATGGAGTTTACCTCTCTAATACAATAACGCACTGCTGACATAATCAAATGCAAAATAATTACAATATTACAAATTGAGATTTTTTTATTGTGTCACCAAATGATGTCATATTATGTAAGACCTACACATACAGGGTTGCGTTCAGTACGACTGAACGGTGTGCAGCAACGAAACGGTGGGCTGTCGGGGACTTTGAGGGGACACACTGTAACACACAGACACACTCTAATACACAGACACACTCTAATACACAGACACACTGTAACACACAGACACACTGTAACCCAGACACACTGTAACACACAGACACACTCTAACACACAGACACACTCTAATACACAGACACACTCTAATACACAGACACACAGTAACACACAGACACACTGTAACCCAGACACACTGTAACACACAGACACACTCTAACACACAGACACACTCTAACACACAGACACACTCTAACACACAGACACACTCTAATACACAGACACACTCTAATACACAGACACACTGTAACACACAGACACACTGTAACACCAGACACACTGTAACACACAGACACACTCTAATACACAGACACACTCTAACACACAGACACACTCTAATACACAGACACACTGTAACACACAGACACACTGTAACCCAGACACACTGTAACACACAGACACACTCTAATACACAGACACACTGTAACCCAGACACACTGTAACACACAGACACACTGTAACACACAGACACACTGTAACACACACAGACACACTGTAACACACAGACACACTCTAATAAACAGACACACTGTAACTCAGACACACTGTAACACACAGACACACTCTAATACACAGACACACTCTAACACACAGACACACTGTAACACACAGACACACTCTAATACACAGACACACTCTAATACACAGACACACTGTAACCCAGACACACTGTAACACACAGACACACTGTAACACAGAGACACACTCTAACACACAGACACACTCTAACACACAGACACACTCTAATACACAGACACACTGTAACACACAGACACACTGTAACACACAGACACACTGTAACACACAGACACACTGTAACACACAGACACACTCTAATACACAGACACACTCTAACACACAGACACACTGTAACACACAGACACACTGTAACACACAGACACACTCTAATACACAGACACACTGTAACCACAGACACACTGTAACACACAGACATACTGTAACACACAGACACACTCTTATACACAGACACACTCTAATACACAGACACACTGTAACCCAGACACACTGTAACACACAGACACACTGTAACACACAGACACACTGTAACACACAGACACACTCTAATACACAGACACACTCTAACACACAGACACACTCTAATACACAGACACACTCTAACACACATACACACTCTAATACACACAGACACACTCTAATACACAGACACACTCTAACACACAGACACACTCTAATACACAGACACACTCTAGCACACATACACACTCTAACACACAGACACACTCTAATACACAGACACAGTCTAACACATAGACACACTCTAATACACACAGACACACTGTAACACACAGACACACTGTAACACACAGACACACTGTAACACACAGACACACTCTAATACACAGACACACTCTAACACACAGACACACTCTAATACACAGACACACTCTAACATACAGACACACTCTAATACACAGACACACTCTAACACACAGACACACTCTAATACACAGACACACTCTAACACACAGACACACTCTAATACACAGACACACTCTAATACACACAGACACACTCTAATACACAGACACACTCTAATACACACAGACACACTGTAACACACAGACACACTCTAACACACAGACACACTGTAACACACAGACACACTCTAATACACAGACACACTCTAATACACAGACACACTGTAACCCAGACACACTGTAACACACATACACACTGTAACACAGAGACACACTCTAACACACAGACACACTCTAACACACAGACACACTCTAATACACAGACACACTGTAAAACACAGACACACTGTAACACACAGACACACTGTAACACACAGACACACTGTAACACACAGACACACTCTAATACACAGACACACTCTAACACACAGACACACTGTAATACACAGACACACTCTAATACACAGACACACTGTAACACACAGACACACTGTAACCCAGACACACTGTAACACACAGACACACTCTAATACACAGACACACTCTAACACACAGACACACTCTAATACACAGACACACTGTAACACACAGACACACTGTAACCCAGACACACTGTAACACACAGACACACTCTAATACACAGACACACTGTAACCCAGACACACTGTAACACACAGACACACTGTAACACACAGACACACTGTAACACACACAGACACACTGTAACACACAGACACACTCTAATACACAGACACACTGTAACCACAGACACACTGTAACACACAGACACACTCTAATACACAGACACACTCTAACACACAGACACACTGTAACACACAGACACACTCTAATACACAGACACACTCTAATACACAGACACACTGTAACCCAGACACACTGTAACACACAGACACACTGTAACACAGAGACACACTCTAACACACAGACACACTCTAACACACAGACACACTCTAATACACAGACACACTGTAACACACAGACACACTGTAACACACAGACACACTGTAACACACAGACACACTGTAACACACAGACACACTCTAATACACAGAAACACTCTAACACACAGACACACTGTAACACACATACACACTGTAACACACAGACACACTCTAATACACAGACACACTGTAACCCAGACACACTGTAACACACAGACATACTGTAACACACAGACACACTCTTATACACAGACACACTCTAATACACAGACACACTGTAACCCAGACACACTGTAACACACAGACACACTGTAACACACAGACACACTGTAACACACAGACACACTCTAATACACAGACACACTCTAACACACAGACACACTCTAATACACAGACACACTCTAACACACATACACACTCTAATACACACAGACACACTCTAATACACAGACACACTCTAACACACAGACACACTCTAATATACAGACACACTCTAGCACACATACACACTCTAACACACAGACACACTCTAATACACAGACACAGTCTAACACACAGACACACTCTAATACACACAGACACACTGTGACACACTGTAACACACAGACACACTGTAACACACAGACACACTCTAATACACAGACACACTCTAACACACAGACACACTCTAATACACAGACACACTCTAACATACAGACACACTCTAATACACAGACATACTCTAACACACAGACACACTCTAATACACAGACACACTCTAACACACAGACACACTCTAATACACAGACACACTCTAATACACACAGACACACTCTAATACACAGACACACTCTAATACACACAGACACACTGTAACACACAGACACACTCTAACACACAGACACACTGTAACACACATACACACTCTAATACACAGACACACTCTAATACACAGACACACTGTAACCCAGACACACTGTAACACACATACATACTGTAACACAGAGACACACTCTAACACACAGACACACTCTAACACACAGACACACTCTAATACACAGACACACTGTAACACACAGACACACTGTAACACACAGACACACTGTAACACACAGACACACTGTAACACACAGACACACTCTAATACACAGACACACTCTAACACACAGACACACTGTAACACACATACACACTGTAACACACAGACACACTCTAATACACAGACACACTGTAACCCAGACACACTGTAACACACAGACACACTGTAACACACAGACACACTCTTATACACAGACACACTCTAATACACAGACACACTGTAACCCAGACACACTGTAACACACAGACACACTGTAACACACAGACACACTGTAACACACAGACACACTCTAATACACAGACACACTGTAACACACAGACACACTGTAACACACAGATACACTGTAACCCAGACACACTGTAACACACAGACACACTGTAACACACAGACACACTGTAACACACAGACACACTCTAATACACAGACACACTCTAACACACAGACACACTCTAATACACAGACACACTCTAACACACATACACACTCTAATACACACAGACACACTCTAATACACAGACACACTCTAACACACAGACACACTCTAATACACAGACACACTCTAGCACACATACACACTCTAACACACAGACACACTCTAATACACAGACACAGTCTAACACACAGACACACTCTAATACACACAGACACACTGTAACACACAGACACACTGTAACACACAGACACACTGTAACACACAGACACACTCTAATACACAGACACACTCTAACACACAGACACACTCTAATACACAGACACACTCTAACACACAGACACACTCTAATACACAGACACACTCTAACACACAGAGACACTCTAATACACAGACACACTCTAACACACAGACACACTCTAATACACAGACACACTCTAATACACACAGACACACTCTAATACACAGACACACTCTAATACACACAGACACACTGTAACACACAGACACACTCTAATACTCAGACACACTCTAATACACACAGACACACTCTAACACACAGACACACTCTAACACACAGACACACTCTAATACACAGACACACTCTAATACACACAGACACACTCTAACACACAGACACACTCTAACACACAGACACACTCTAATACACAGACACACTCTAATACACACAGACACACTCTAACACACAGACACACTGTAACACACAGACTCACTCTAACACACACATTATGTGTTGTTGTTGTTCTATTGTTTGTATATTGTTGTGTGACTGTCCTTGTCAGTGTATCAGTGTTTTGTTACTTGTCATGTTTGTGTTTTTGTGTGGACCCCAGGAAGAGTAGCTGCTGCTTCTGCAAAAGCTAATGGGGATCCAGATAAACCAATAAACGGAAGCACCCCTGTTGTTGTGACCTATGTAGTGTTGACAATGGGCGCATTCCTGGCACATCCCATATTTTAAAACGGCTGAATAGTCATTTTAAGTATTAGCTAACCACATCATATGTTCTATCAATCCGTCAGCCCGATGACACAGTTGAAGACGTGTCACTGGTTGATGCGTGCAACGTCTGATCCTACGGGCACACTGGCATGCACTGGCGCAGCTGGTTGTGTCATCCAGCATCAGATGACTGGGTAACGGTCCTTGTAGGCTTTCCAGTCCACGGTGATCGGAAACGAGGCGAATTGCCTGACCTGTGGAGCAAATGTTTTACCCCACGTTGGGAGTTCCTTACTAATAAATACAAAGTGAACGGGACAGAAGGAGAAAGGTCACCGACAGAGAGGGAATAACTTGTGCTTCTGTGTTTGACTTCAGTGAAGTTGTGACAGTTTACAAACGATAAATGGATATCCACTTTCATTGCACTCTCTAACAACGAATGAGAGAGCGAGAGAGAGAGAGAGAGAGAGAGAGAGAGAGAGAGAGAGAGAGAGAGAGAGAGAGAGAGAGAGAGAGAGAGAGAGAGAGAGAGAGAGAGAGAGAGAGACTGCGCGCGCCAGCGGTACATCCAGCGTCTGTCAAAGGAGTCGCAGCATCCTCCTCGAGCAGAAGTTTGATCTCAGCGCGCACAAGGAGGATTCTAATTACACAAGTACGATGCATCATCGGAAGTGTCTTGGATATGTATATATCGCTGTTTACCTGTGGACGGCGTTCTGCTTTAAAGGTAAGTAGGCGCATGCATATCTTTTGCATATTTTATGCAGAAAGAAACAGCTGTCAGTGTAAGTGCATAGATGTGTTTTGAGAGATTAAAACTAAACACCCATCGGTATCGTGATGTTTATATCAATAACTGGTAATGCCATGTTTGCACTCTAAAATCAATACATAAACGCAATGATTAGGAGACTTGTAGATTATTAAAATGTATGGAAGCACTTTTAAGGGAATGAAAGGAATGGAACGTAATGAAAAAAAGGTGGGAAAACAATGGTATTGACATGATCCAGAGACTTATCCCGAATTGCGAACCATGTAGAAGTGAGAAACACAGATGTGTTATTATGATAATGTACGCTATCCACATCACGTCCTGTCGATTTAGAGCGGTCAAATCCTTCCTCGTTGGTGTGTGTGTGTGTGTGCTCTCCGGCACCCCGACCTCTTTAATACTCCGATAACATCTGTTGTGTGTGTGAAGGAGCTGGGGCGGGGAGGCACGGACACGCGCTAAAACCAATATACCGGGAGGGAGCAATATCCTATATCTCAGCCAGAGCACGATAATCTGGGAATACTGGATTGAGGAATCCATGCCAATAGGTCCGAGATGAGAG
Source organism: Coregonus clupeaformis (assembly GCF_020615455.1). Lineage (NCBI taxonomy): Eukaryota > Metazoa > Chordata > Actinopteri > Salmoniformes > Salmonidae > Coregonus > Coregonus clupeaformis. Next base: position 219,225 of record NW_025534055.1, read on the forward strand.
AGGGTGATGAAACATTTAAAGATCATTTTATGTTTAGAACATAGGCCACATTTCGGTTTTCATGTAGGCCTGTTAATTGATCTATTTTGGTTCATTAGATTTATATTGATTGATTTTACACTCCCTTCCCTACCTAGGCATATGAGTCCCAAATGGCACCCTATTTCCTCCCTGGTCAAAAGTAGTGCACTACATAGGGGATAGGGTGCCATTTGGGACACAAAAGGCACCTGAACATCTTCTACCCCCAAGACATAATACTGATGAACAGTTAATCAAATGACTACCCGGACTATTTGTATTGACCCCTTTTTTGCATTGACTCTCTTATACTGGCTCATCTACCTACACACTCACACATACTACACTGACACTCCAACACACACACACTCACACACACACACACACATGCATATTGACACCATACACACGCACACTTTCACACTCCACGTATGCTGCTACTCTGTTTATATCTGTCCTGCTTGCCTAGTCCTTTTTACCCCTACCTACAGTTGAAGTCGGAAGTTTAAATACACTTAGGTTGGAGTCATTAGAACTAGTTTTTCAACCACTCCACAAATTCCTTGTTAACAAACTATAGTTTTGGCAAGTCGGTTAGGACATCTACTTTGTGTACGACACAAGTAATTTTTCCAACAATTGTTTACAGACAGATTATTTCACTTATAATTCACTGTATCACAATTCCAGTGGGTCAGAAGTTTACATACATTAAGTTGACTGTGCCTTTAAACAGCTTGAAAATTCCAGAAAATTATGTAATGGCTTTAGAAGCTTCTAATAGGCTAATTGACATAATTTGAGTCAATTGGAGAGTGTACCTGTGGATGTATTTCAAGGCCTACCTTCAAACTCAGTGCCTCTTTGCTTGACATCATGGGAAAATCAAAAGAAATCAGCCAAGACCTCAGACATTTTTTTTACCTCCACAAGTCCTGGTCATCCTTGGGAGCAATTTCTAAACGCCTGAAGGTACCACGTTCATCTGTACAAACAATAGCATGCAAGTATAAACACCATGGGACCACGCAGCCGTCATACCACTCAGAAACGAGTCCTATATCGACATAACCTGAAAGGCCACTCAGCAAGGAAGAAGCCACAGCTCCAAAACCGCCATAAAAAAAACCAGACTACGGTTTGCAACTGTCCTCTGGTCTGATGAAACAAAAATAGAACTGTTTGGCCATAATGACCATCGTTAGGTTTGGAGGAAAAATGGGGGATGCTTGCAAGCCGAAGAACACCATCCCAACCGTGAAGCATGGGGGTGGCAGCATCATGCTGTGGGGCGCTTTGCTGCAGGAGGGACTGGTGCACTTCACAAAATAGATGGCATCATGAGCAAGGAAAATTATGTGGATATATTGAAGCAACATCTCAAAACATCAGTCAGGAAGTTAAAGCAAATGGGTCTTCCAAATGGACAATGACCCCAAGCATACTTCCAAAGTTGTGGCAAAATGGCTTAAGGACAACAAAGTCAAGGTATTGGAGTGGCCATCACAAAGCCCTGACCTCAATCCTATAGAAGATTTGTGGGCAGAACTGAAAAAGCGTGTGAGAGCAAGGAGGCCTACAAACCTGACTCAGTTACACCAGCTCTGTCAGGAGGAATGGGCCAAAATTCACCCAACTTATTGTGGGAAGCTTGTGGAAGGCTAAGTTAAACAATTTAATGGCAATGCTACCAATTACTAACTGAGTGTATGTAAATGTCTGACCCACTGGGAATGTGATGAAAGAAATAAAAGCTGAAATAAATCATTATTTCTACTATTATACTGACATTTCACATTCTTAAAATAAAGTGGTGATCCTAACTTTTTACTAGGATTAAATGTCAGGAATTGTGAAAAACAGAGTTTAAATGTATTTGGCTAAGGTGTATGTAAACTTCCGACTTCAACTGTATATGTACATATTACCTCAATTACCTCAACTACCCTCGTACCCCTGCACATTGACTCCGGTACCAGTAACCCTTGTATATACCCTCGTATATTGGTATTTATTGTGTTACTTTTTTTAAATGTTATGAGCAAATGTTCATACTTTTTAACTCTGCATTGTTGGCAAAGGGCTCGTAAGTAAGCATTTCACGGTAAAGTCTACACCTGTTGTGTTCGGCGCATGTGACAAATAACATTTCATTCGATTTCTCACAGCTGGTTAGCGAGACTATGCCCTGCGTCTCAAATTGCATCCTAGTCCCTACACAGTGCACTAGTTTTGACCAGAGCCCTGTACAGGGAATAGGGTGCCATTTGGGACACAGATGGTATCTCTACCTATGCACCATAGTGGTGTGTTCACTGGTAGAGGCTCCAGCTCCACCAGGAGAAGACAGATCATTAGTGGCTCAGTTGGCAGGGTTGTGGGTTCGATTCCTGGCGCCATCCAATACGTAAGATGGATGCATGCATGACTGTAAGTCACTTTGGATAACTGTGTCTGCTAGAAGTCATTAATTATGAACTAATAAGGAACATCTGTTACAATTCGAATTAAAATTTGGACAAGAAATTAATTGTTTCACACACACACACAGACAGACAGACACACACACACACACAGACACACACACACACACACACACACACACACACACACACACACACACACACACACACACACACACACACACACACACACACACACAGACAGACAGACACAAAGACACACACAAAGACACACACAGCCAAAGACACCACCACGTTTTCCAAAAGCAGTCTATCGTCAATCACCCTTACAGCTGTAGAGTGAGGGATTCCCTCCATGAACATGTGATAGCCAGGGGGAGTCTGAGAGTTGAGGATTCCCTCCATGAACATGTGATAGCCAGGGGAGTCTGAGAGTTGAGGATTCCCTCCATGAACATGTGATAGCCTGTGGAGTCTGAGAGTTGAGGATTTCCTCCATGAACATGTGATAGCCTGTGGAGTCACAGTTGAGGATTCCCTCCATGAACATGTGATAGCCTGTGGAGTCACAGTTGAGGATTCCCTCCATGAACATGTGATAGCCAGGGGAGTCTGAGAGTTGAGGATTCCCTCCATGAACATGTGATAGCCTGTGGAGTCACAGTTGAGGATTCCCTCCATGAACATGTGATAGCCAGGGGAGTCACAGTTGAGGATTCCCTCCATGAACATGTGATAGCCAGGGGAGTCACAGTTGAGGATTCCCTCCATGAACATGTGATAGCCAGGGGGAGTCTGAGAGTTGAGGATTTCCTCCATGAACATGTGATAGCCAGGGGAGTCACAGTTGATTATTTGAGGGATTGTGTCCTGCAGTTTCAGTATGCTGTACCTCACCTTAGCCTTTTTGAACCAACCTCCATCCATCATACACAGGTATCACCATTAAGGTATCCAATCATCTTCATGTCTACTGTGAGATGGATGTTGACGTTGCAAAACGGCGTCTCTCAAGGTTATGACTGACTGACTGACTGGCCCTCAATTACACATTTTCTGGGGTCTGAAATCAAAAGTTTGTCAAAACGATTTTGTATCTTGAAAGTACGATTCAAAGTGCATATTTCCTGTTATCTGCTGTGAAGATTGTGTCATGTCAATTAGAGGAATCTTGTCAGCCTCAATCACAAGTAAAGGATAAAGATTGACACCATCTATTTTAGATGGAATCAGGAAGAAGGTTTGGATTGTTAGATTTGTTTTATTTTGTCAAAAAAATGTTTTCGGCTGAAAGATACAGCAGTTATATCTATTGATCTTCTTAAATGTTTGTGAACCCACCCCCTTGTTATTGATTCCCGTTCTGAGCTTGGAATGGCTGCATACCAAATGGAACCATATTCCCTATATAGTGCACTACTTTTGACCAGAAGCACTATATAGGGAATAGGGTGCAATTTGGGACGCATAGCTTGGTTTGGCTCTCCTTAAAGTTCAGAGTGCCAACAGACACAAATCAATATCTCACCTGCTTCTCCTTGGTGATATCTGATTCTGATATGAGTTTTTTACAACAAGATCTATTTGGAACTTGGAACACACTGCAAAGATGTCTCGCAATGCTTTCTAGGATGGAGCCGCACTTTCTCTGGCAGCCTATCGGCTGTCCTGGAATCTCTGGTTGTTGTTTATTCCCCGTCAGTGATGACAAGCTGTTTGGGCTTAACCCGTAACCTCTGACCTCTGAGAGATCTATGATGGATTTCATTTAGGTGGAAATATCTCAGCTTAGTGAATGGCCTCAGGGCTTTAGACATATGTTCTGTGGTGTGTGTGTGTGTGTGTGTGTGTGTGTGTGTGTGTGTGTAATCCAGTGTGAGTGTGTGTCCTGGATATGACATGTAAAGGGTCAGTTAAACCGTGATGTTGAATATGTACGGCTCATGTTATGGTGTTTCAGCTGAACCATACAGTATGTTATTATAAGAGGTTGACACAGCAATGAATCCCTACACATCCCATATGTATCCTGACTCCACAGGAGTCTGCTGGGGGAGGAACGGCTCATGATAACGACCGGAACGGAGCAAATGGAATGGCACCTGGAAACCATGTGTTTGATGTATGTTGATACTATTCCACTCCAGTCGTTACCATGAGCCCGTCCTCCCCAATTAAGGTGTCACCAACCTCCTGTGCCACAGTATAGTGTAACTCCTTGACACTCAATTTGTCTGGTGTGACAATGACATTACACAGGAGTTGGCACAAATAGCACCAACCGATCTGAGACTAGGCTATGTGCCCTGACCTGGGAAAACCTCTGGTTTTCTCATGAGACTAGGTCATGAGGTGTGGAAACACTCCAGGCCCTGTAAGTGGATGACACATCCCAACAACCCCCCGTCTATATCTGCGTCTCAAATGGCTTCACCCTTATGTCGGTAATAGCCAGGCTGGCATTTGGGACACATCACTGGTCTGTAGTTGATCAACTCTTGATGACATAGTGCTTTATTAAAGGTGGTCGGCCCACCACATCATAACAACCCCTGTTTTGTTAGACGGAGATTATCAAAGTGTGATTTCCCCTAGATGCGAGTGGGAATCTTTATGTTGACATTCTGGAGATAAATGAGTGTGATTATGGATAATGGAATACATTGCATCGTGTAAGAACGTTATACGCTGTGCCAAAACTGAAACATGAGGTCTGGTGAATGAACAGAACATGTATTTTGTAGATTATAATTTTGTTCAGTGGTTGGCCTGTCTAGATGTAACCATAGTTTATGTAAAAAAAGAAGAATTGAGGTGGTGATTGCATTTAGAATGTGGTTGTGTAAAGAATGTATTCCTCATCTGATTTCACTACCATCAACAACTATCATCATCTGTGACTGACAGAATGGAAACATCTAGGGAATAACATATCACAGATGATCATTGACGTTGTAACATTTGTCTTTTGGGATTGTATTGGAAGGCAGCAGTGCACTCAAAGGCACACACAGCACTTAAACTGGCTGCTTCGTCGTAACAATAGCCTTTTGCCTCATAAAATAAATGGTTTTATTTTAATACAACACAACTGAATGGTATTGATCTAAGACATTTCTCTCGTAGGGCCATTGTGGATCTTTGAAGTGGAGTTATGAAGGGAACCTAATGCAGTGAAACTGAGAGATGTGAGCATTTCAAATGGAGTTATGAAGGGAACCTAATGCAGTGAAACTGATAGGTGGAAGCCATTAAAGTGGAGTTATGAAGGGAACCTAATGCAGTGAAACTGATAGATGGAAGCCATTAAAAGTGGAGTTATGAAGGGAACCTTATGCAGTGAAACTGATAGATGGAAGCCATTAAAGTGGAGTTATGAAGGGAACCTAATGCAGTGAAACTGATAGGTGGAAGCCATTAAAGTGGAGTTATGAAGGGAACCTAATGCAGTGAAACTGATAGGTGGAAGCCATTAAAGTGGAGTTATGAAGGGAACCTAATGCAGTGAAACTGATAGGTGGAAGCCATTAAAAGTGGAGTTATGAAGGGAACCTAATGCAGTGAAACTGATAGGTGGGAGCCATTAAAGTGGAGTTATGAAGGGAACCTAATGCAGTGAAACGGATAGGTGGAAGCCATTAAAGTGGAGTTATGAAGGGAACCTAATGCAGTGAAACTGATAGGTGGGAGCCATTAAAGTGGAGTTATGAAGGGAACCTAATGCAGTGAAACTGAAAGGTGGAAGCCATTAAAGTGGAGTTATGAAGGGAACCTAATGCAGTGAAACTGATAGGTGGAAGCCATTAAAGTGGAGTTATGAAGGGGAACCTAATGCAGTGAAACTGATAGGTGGAAGCCATTAAAGTGGAGTTATGAAGGGAACCTAATGCAGTGAAACTGATAGGTGGAAGCCATTAAAGTGGAGTTATGAAGGGAAGCTAATGCAGTGAAACTGATAGGTGGGAGCCATTAAAGTGGAGTTATGAAGGGAACCTAATGCAGTGAAACTGATAGGTGGGAGCCATTAAAGTGGAGTTATGAAGGGAACCTAATGCAGTGAAACTGAAAGGTGGGAAGCCATTAAAGTGGAGTTATGAAGGGAACCTAATGCAGTGAAACTGATAGGTGGGAGCCATTAAAGTGGAGTTATGAAGGGAACCTAATGCAGTGAAACTGATAGGTGGAAGCCATTAAAGTGGAGTTATGAAGGGAACCTAATGCAGTGAAACTGATAGGTGGGAGCCATTAAAGTGGAGTTATGAAGGGAACCTAATGCAGTGAAACTGATAGGTGGGAAGCCATTAAAGTGGAGTTATGAAGGGAACCTAATGCAGTGAAACTGATAGGTGGAAGCCATTAAAGTGGAGTTATGAAGGGAACCTAATGCAGTGAAACTGATAGGTGGGAGCCATTAAAGTGGAGTTATGAAGGGAACCTAATGCAGTGAAACTGATAGGTGGGAGCCATTAAAATGGAGTTATGAAGGGAACCTAATGCAGTGAAACTGATAGGTGGGAGCCATTAAAGTGGAGTTATGAAGGGAACCTAATGCAGTGAAACGGATAGGTGGAAGCCATTAAAGTGGAGTTATGAAGGGAACCTAATGCAGTGAAACTGATAGGTGGGAGCCATTAAAGTGGAGTTATGAAGGGAACCTAATGCAGTGAAACTGAAAGGTGGAAGCCATTAAAGTGGAGTTATGAAGGGGAACCTAATGCAGTGAAACTGATAGGTGGAAGCCATTAAAGTGGAGTTATGAAGGGAACCTAATGCAGTGAAACTGATAGGTGGAAGCCATTAAAGTGGAGTTATGAAGGGGAACCTAATGCAGTGAAACTGATAGGTGGAAGCCATTAAAGTGGAGTTATGAAGGGAAGCTAATGCAGTGAAACTGATAGGTGGGAGCCATTAAAGTGGAGTTATGAAGGGAACCTAATGCAGTGAAACTGATAGGTGGGAGCCATTAAAGTGGAGTTATGAAGGGAACCTAATGCAGTGAAACTGAAAGGTGGAAGCCGTTAAAGTGGAGTTATGAAGGGAACCTAATGCAGTGAAACTGATAGGTGGAAGCCATTAAAGTGGAGTTATGAAGGGAACCTAATGCAGTGAAACTGATAGGTGGAAGCCATTAAAGTGGAGTTATGAAGGGAACCTAATGCAGTGAAACTGATAGGTGGAAGCCATTAAAGTGGAGTTATGAAGGGAACCTAATGCAGTGAAACTGATAGGTGGAAGCCATTAAAGTGGAGTTATGAAGGGAACCTAATGCAGTGAAACTGATAGGTGGAAGCCATTAAAGTGGAGTTATGAAGGGAACCTAATGCAGTGAAACTGATAGGTGGAAGCCATTAAAGTGGAGTTATGAAGGGAACCTAATGCAGTGAAACTGATAGGTGGGAGCCATTAAAGTGGAGTTATGAAGGGAACCTAATGCAGTGAAACTGATAGGTGGAAGCCATTAAAGTGGAGTTATGAAGGGAACCTAATGCAGTGAAACTGATAGGTGGAAGCCATTAAAGTGGAGTTATGAAGGGAACCCAATGCAGTGAAACTGATAGGTGGAAGCCATTAAAGTGGAGTTATGAAGGGAACCTAATGCAGTGAAACTGATAGGTGGAAGCCATTAAAGTGGAGTTATGAAGGGAACCTAATGCAGTGAAACTGATAGGTGGAAGCCATTAAAGTGGAGTTATGAAGGGAACCTTATGCAGTGAAACTGATAGGTGGAAGCCATTAAAGTGGAGTTATGAAGGGAACCTTATGCAGTGAAACTGATAGGTGGAAGCCATTAAAGTGGAGTTATGAAGGGGAACCTAATGCAGTGAAACTGATAGGTGGAAGCCATTAAAGTGGAGTTATGAAGGGAACCTTATGCAGTGAAACTGATAGGTGGAAGCCATTAAAGTGGAGTTATGAAGGGAACCTAATGCAGTGAAACTGATAGGTGGAAGCCATTAAAGTGGAGTTATGAAGGGAACCTTATGCAGTGAAACTGATAGATGGGAGCCATTTGTTGAAGGTGATTGTTCTGTAGTCCTTTCGCTACGTTGGTTGGTCTCTGACGGTGGATTGGTTTATGTCATAAACATTGTGGAATGATGTCACAATGGGGTGATAGCAGGAGGAAGAGGAGGAGAAGAGATGGAGGGAACGAGGGAGGAAGAGGAGGAGAAGAGATGGAAGGAACGAGGGAGGAAGAGGAGGTGAAGAGATGGAGGGAACGAGGGAGGAGGGAGGAGGGAGAAGTGATGGAGGGGAACGAGGGAGGAAGAGGAGGAGAAGAGATGGAAGGAACGAGGGAGGAAGAGGAGGGAGAAGAGATGGAGGAACAGGGAGGAAGAGGAGGGAGAAGAGATGGAGGGAACGAGGAGGAAGAGGAGGAGAAGAGATGGAAGGTAAGGGGGGAAGGGGGAGGAGGAGAGATGGAGGGAAAGAGGAGGAATCCTCAACTAGGTCCCTGGTTATATTCCGTTACAGTATATATCCGCGTCCCAAATAGCATCCTATTCCCTACATAGTGCACTACTTTGCCCAGAGCCCTATGGGCCAAAAGGGGTACCATTAGGGACAGAGCCCACCAGTGTATAATCCTCCTCTATTTTATGCCTTTATGACCTGGTTATGAGCCAGGGATTTTCATCTCTGAAGTACACAGCAAACATCCAAAATCTGCATCTGAAATGGCACACTATTCCCTTAATAGTGCACTACTTTTGACTAGGTGCCATTTGGGACGCCTTCAGACTTTCACAGAAATCCCATTTAGGTGATTTAATATTAACAAAGAGACAGGATTTCCTGTTCCTATCTGATTCAATCTAGTTCACTAGAACAGTCTAGGATGTTACTTTAATCCAGACAAAGTCATGGTTATAAATGAATTTATGACAGCAAATGTGTGTATTCAAACTAATCCTGTATTAATCTCATGTACTTTTCAATACTTGCTCCCTGAATATACAGTGGGGAAAAAAAGTATTTAGTCAGCCACCAATTGTGCAAGTTCTCCCACTTAAAAAGATGAGAGAGGCCTGTAATTTTCATCATAGGTACACGTCAACTATGACAGACAAATTGAGAAAAAAATCCAGAAAATCACATTGTAGGATTTTTAATGAATTTATTTGCAAATGATGGTGGAAAATAAGTATTTGGTCAATAACAAAAGTTTCTCAATACTTTGTTATATACCCTTTGTTGGCAATGACACAGGTCAAACGTTTTCTGTAAGTCTTCACAAGGTTTTCACACACTGTTGCTGGTATTTTGGCCCATTCCTCCATGCAGATCTCCTCTAGAGCAGTGATGTTTTGGGGCTGTCGCTGGGCAACACAGACTTTCAACTCCCTCCAAAGATTTTCTATGGGGTTGAGATCTGGAGACTGGCTAAAGCCACTCCAGGACCTTGAAATGCTTCTTACGAAGCCACTCCTTCGTTGCCCGGACGGTGTGTTTGGGATCATTGTCATGCTGAAAGACCCAGCCACGTTTCATCTTCAATGCCCTTGCTGATGGAAGGAGGTTTTCACTCAAAATCTCACGATACATGGCCCCATTCATTCTTTCCTTTACCGGATCAGTCGTCCTGGTCCCTTTGCAGAAAAACAGCCCCAAAGCATGATGTTTCCACCCCCATGCTTCACAGTAGGTATGGTTTTCTTTGGATGCAACTCAGCATTCTTTGTCCTCCAAACACGACGAGTTGAGTTTTTACCAAAAAAGTTATATTTTGGTTTCATCTGACATTCTCCCAATCCTCTTCTGGATCATCCAAAATGCACTCTAGCAAACTTCAGACGGGCCTGGACATGTACTGGCTTAAGCAGGGGGACACGTCTGGCACTGCAGAATTTGAGTCCCTGGCGGCGTAGTATGTTACTGATGGTAGGCTTTGTTACTTTGGTCCCAGCTCTCTGCAGGTCATTCACTAGGTCCCCCCGTGTGGTTCTGGGATTTTTGCTCACCGTTCTTGTGATCATTTTGACCCCACGGGGTGAGATCTTGCGTGGAGCCCCAGATCGAGGGGAGATTATCAGTGGTCTTGTATGTCTTCCATTTCCTAATAATTGCTCCCACGGTTGATTTCTTCAAACCAAGCTGCTTACCTATTGCAGATTCAGTCTTCCCAGCCTGGTGCAGGTCTACAATTTTGTTTCTGGTGTCCTTTGACAGCTCTTTGTTCTTGGCCATAGTGGAGTTTGGAGTGTGACTGTTTGAGGTTGTGGACAGGTGTCTTTATACTGATAACAAGTTCAAACAGGTGCCATTAATACAGGTAACGAGTGGAGGACAGAGGAGCCTCTTAAAGAATAAGTTATAGGTCTGTGAGAGCCAGAAATCTTGCTTGTTTGTAGGGGACCAAATACTTATTTTCCACCATCATTTGCAAATAAATTCATTAAAAAATCCTACAATGTGATTTTCTGGATTTTTTTCTCTCAATTTGTCTGTCATAGTTGACGTGTACCTATGATGAAAATTACAGGCTCTCTCTCATCTTTTTAAGTGGGAGAACTTGCACAATTGGTGGCTGAGTAAATACTTTTTTCCCCACTGTAGTAGCGACCTTGACCCAACACCTTGCGACCTCGCCAAGAGGTTCAGATCTCTTGGCGTTACAGCTATAGTAAGGTGCTGGGTTGACAATCTCAAGGTCACAGGTTCAAACCCTGGTCTGGACTGACTTCGCTACAATATTGACAACTATAATGGGATAGATTGGGTTGAGTTACATCCCATAATATACAGTGATCTGAGACATAGGGCCTAGGCAGTGGTGTAAAAATACTTTAAAGTACTACTTAAGTAGTTTTTGGGGGTATTGCTACTTTACTTTACTTTTTACATTTTTGACAACTTTTACTTTTACTTCACTACATTTCTAAATAAAATAATGTACTTTTTAATCCACACATTTTCCCAGGACAGGAAAATGGTCCAATTCACACAGGTATCAAGAGAACATCCCTGTTATCTCTACTGCCTCTGATCTGCGGACTCACTAAACACACATGCTTCATTTGTAAATGATGTCTGAGTGTTGGAGTGTGACCCGGGCTACCCAGTAAATTAAAATAACAAGAAAATGGTGCCGTCTGGTTTGCTTAATATAAGGAATTTGAAATGATTTATACTTTTACTTTAACTATAGTATATTTTAGCAATTACATTTACTTATGCTACTTAAGTATATTTAAAACCAAATACTTTTAGACTTTTACTCAAGTAGTATTTTACTGGGTGACTTTCACTTTTACTTGAGTCATTTTCTATTAAGGTATCTTTACTTTTACTCAAGTATGACAACTGGGTACCTTTTCCACCACTGGGCCTAGATGAAAGGAGGTACATAAATGCAATTCATTACCATCAGAACGTCTTTTAAGATGAAGTATCATTAAAGAACTGCTCATTACAAAGATGATATAAAATGATAAGACGTCTTTCCGTGTGATGCTATCATAAGACAAGACAGTTTTATTGGGTGAGTTAATGTTCCCTTCATCCTGTTCCTTGAGATGTTGGATGATATAACAGGAATTGTATGTGCGCTTGTGTTTCCATAATGTGTGAATAGACCTTGTAAGGTCTTGTCTGTGTAGTCCTAATAATCCTTATTGACAGACTTTAACTACATGAAAGCATTCATATCAAAGGTGTCTATAGGGAAAAGTATGTCATTGTGTTCGCAGAAAGATAGGTGGAACAATCCTTAATCATATATTCTACACGCGCACACGCACACACACACACTTTTACATACTATTAATTTCACCATATACATATGTTTTATTACATAGCATTATACACACTGTGTACACACACTACTGAACCTGTGTAGATAGATGGACTCACACTGACTCCCATTCTAATAATAAGAGCACATTGCCATTAGGCCCTGATACACTTAAATAAGTCATGCAAGCTAATGATGAAGATACACAATATTTGCTTGACCTTTATTTAACTTGGCAAGTCAGTTAAGAACAAATTCTTATCACAATGACGGCTACACCGGCCAAACCCGGACGACGCTGCGCCAATTGTGCACCGCCCTATGGGACTCCCAATCATGGCCGGTTGTGATACAGCCTGTAATCGAACCAGGGAGTCTGTAGTGACGCCTCAAGCACTGAGGTGCAGTGCCTTAGACCACTGCACCACTCGTCTAGTATGCCATTGGCAGGATAGGTTCTAACAATGAGAATTCCAAACCACCCATTGCCTTAGACCACTCACGCCTATGGGAGCCCAATGATGAAGATACACACACACACACACACACACACACACACACACACACACACACACACACACACACACACACACACACACACACACACGCTACTGAAGCTGTTAATAGCTCTGTCAAATAAGCTTTTAACAGAAGTCTCTCTAACAGAAGTCTCTCGTTCCGTCTGGCCCAATGGTGCTGTGCTGAGAAGAAAACACTGCCTGCTTCCCAAATAGCGGCCTATTCCCTACACAGCACGCTACATGCCTGCCCTTGGTCAAAGGTAGTGCCCTATATAGGAGAATTAGAGTGCCATTTGGGAAGCAGCCCCTGTGTGTTTTAGCCTCAGTTTGACCCTCACAGACAAAACACAGCACAACCTACTAGTGTCTCTCTGCGTTCCAAATGGCACCCTTCTCCCTATGGGCTCTGGTCAAATGTAGTGCTCTAAATAGGGGATAGAGTGCCATTTGGGGCACTGACATTTCCTTGTGTAGCTGTAGCTGTGAGAGATGAATAAAAATAGAGGGATTCAAAAGAAACCTAAGAGGCCAGGTCTATTTCCTGTTTCCTGTTGCCATGGAGAAGAAGACATCAAAGATATAATGTTTATTTTTCACTTTTTTAAATTTTCTCTTTGGAAATAAAGATGATCATAATTGTGTTCTGGTACAAATGTTTTTAAAGTTGGAATCCATAGCGGGAAACTGCCACGTCCGTTTGTGATATTACAACAAACATTACTTCAAACAATCAACTCTGTTTTTTCCCCTTGGACATCATTTAGTGCACAATAGAACAGCAGAGTATGTACTACAATTTGTTTTACCACAATGCTGGATGCTCATTTCCTAAAATCAAAAACAATAACAAATGTGCCATCTTGGATCTCAGCTGAAAAAGATACTACATGTGTTCTTTAAAGGTGTTCTGATATACTGGACTCACTAACCCAACGTATGTTCTCTCTCTTTGTTGCTCCCCCTCTTTCCTCTCTCTTTCCTGTCTCTTTCCTGTCTCTTTCCCTCTCTCTTTCCTGTCTTTCCTCTCTATTTCCTCTCTCTTCCTGTCTCTTTCGTCTCTCTTTCTGTCTCTTTTCTGTCTCTTTCCTCTCTCTTTCCTGTCTCTTTCCTCTCTTTTCCTGTCTCTTTCCTGTCTCTTTCCTGTCTCTTTCCCTCTCTCTTTCCTGTCTCTTTCTCTCTCTTTCCTGTCTCTTTCCTCTCTCTTTCTCTCTCTCTTTCCTGTCTCTGTCCTGCCTCTTTCCTGTCTCTTTCCTCTCTCTTTCCTGTCTCTTTCCTGTCTCTTTCTGTCTCTTTCATGTCTCTTCCTCTCTCTTTCCTGTCTCTTTCCTCTCTCTTTCCTCTCTCTTTCCTCTCTCTTTCCTGTCTCTTTCCTGCCTCTTTCCTGTCTCTTTTTCCTGTCTCTTTCCTCTCTCTTTCCTCTCTCTTTCCTGTCTCTTTCCTGTCTCTTTCCTCTCTCTTTCAGTCTCTTTCCTGTCTCTTTCATGTCTCTTTCCTGTCTCTTTCCTCTCTCTTTCCTGTCTCTTTCAGTCTCTCTTCCTGTCTCTTTCCTGTCTCTTTTCCTGTCTCTTTCTCTCTCTTTCCTGTCTCTTTCCTGTCTTTTCCTCTCTCTTTCCTCTCTCTTTCCCCTGTCTCTTTCTTCTCTCTTTCCTCTCTCTTTCCTGTCTCTTTCCTCTCTCTTACCTGTCTCTTTCCTGTCTCTTTCCTGCCTCTTTCCTGTCTCTTTCCTGCCTCTTTCCTGTCTCTTTCCTGTCTCTTTCCTCTCTCTTTCCTCTCTCTTTCCTGTCTCTTTCCTGTCTCTTTCCTGTCTCTCTTTCATGTCTCTTTCCTGTCTCTTTCCTGTCTCTTTCCTCTCTCTTTCCTGTCTCTTTCCTCTCTCTTTCCTGTCTCTTTTCCTCTCTCTTTCCTGTCTCTTTCCTCTCTCTTTCCCTCTCTCTTTCCTGTCTCTTTCCTGCCTCTTTCCTGTCTCTTTCCTGTCTTGCCTCTCTCTTTCCTGTCTCTTTCCTGTCTCTTTCCTCTCTCTTTCCTGTCTCTTTCCTCTCTCTTTCCTGTCTCTTTCCTCTCTTTCCTCTCTCTTTCCTGTCTCTTTCCTGCCTCTTTCCTGTCTCTTTCCTGTCTCTTGCCTCTCTCTTTCCTGTCTCTTTCCTCTCTCTTTCCTCTCTCTTTCCTGTCTCTTTTTCCTGTCTCTTTCCGCGCACACACACACACACACACACACACACACACACACACACACACACACACACACACACAGCCACACACACACACAAGCACACACACACACACACACACACACACACACACACACAGTCACAGTCACAGTCACAGTCACCACACACCTACACTCACACATAGGGAAATGGGTGCTAGTTGGGATGCAGCCCTCTTCAACAGAAGGCCCTTTGTTTGGTTTATTTTGGTCTCGTTAGCTAATTAGCCATTAAGTCATTAATTATGTGCTGCGTGTCGTTAGCCTCCTTGGTAATTGCTAGAGAGAGAGAGAGTGTGTGTGTGTGTGTGTGTGTGTGTGTGTGTGTGTGTGTGTGTGTGTGTGTGTGTGTGTGTGTGTGTGTCTGTGTGTGTGTGTGTGTGTGTGTGTGTGTGTGTATGACAACAAAGTCATTTGGGAGACGTTGAGCGATGAGGCCAGGACCTTTTTAGTCATGAGGAATCCCACAGTTTTAGTTTGATAACTGAAAGGAGGATTTTCTGAAAAGACCAGAATATAAATCTCTGTCTGTCGTCATTGGGCTCCATCTCAATAGTCTGAAGTGGATTCCTCTCTTGTTTCACTCCTTCATTGACCATGTCAGAGCTTGGAGATCATATTCCGTGGGTGTGTGTGTGTTTTCGTGCATGTTATGCACGATGCGTGTGTGTATTCTTGTCAGAGTCACTGATTCATTGACATCAAGCTCTACTATCTATTGATGTGTCTCTTTAACCTAATCAGAGCATCACTTCACTTGTCAATATGACTCCAGTGGCTTGATAATAGAGGAATCTATTCTGTTTGCTGGCAAAAAAATAGATGAGAAAAAGGCAGCATCATTCAGTTGGCCAAACCCAATCAGAAAAATAGCTTTGTAGTTGGTCAAAAAAAAAAGATGAAAATGATTACGTTGGTGATGATGATGGTAATGATGATGATGGTGGTGGTAGTGGTTATGATGGTGGTGATGATGATGATGATGATGATGGTGATTTCACCCGTGGGACCACATATGTTATTGTTGTTGAAGTGTTTAACCGAGAGAGAGACAGAGAAAAATAGATATTTTGAGAGATCGTCACAGAGAAAGACAGAGAGACACAGGGGAGACAAAGAGAGAAAGTGAGCGAGACAGACAGACAGAATTATTATGACAGACACATCATTATTATCCACTGCACTGCAGTTTACATTTATAATGAATTCGTAACAGTATTTGTCCAGCTGCCTCATTATATTGTCTGTAAACCACTTCATGAGTCCACAGTGAATACAACATGAGGAACAACGATCCTCTATTTAAATATAATCTGCATATCCCAGTGTTCATTTACAACAGTTTATAATGGGGTGTAATGCTACTCTAACCACAGTATATCCTCTGGCTGTTGGTGTTGAGATTAGAATTTGCATGGCTGCTGTGAATAAATTGAGAATGCCAGTTATATAATGCAAACGGATGGTCATGGTGTGAGCATACTGTGAACTGTTACTCTTATTCTCTATCTAACCTCTCTCTCTCTTTCTCTCTCTCTCTCTCTCTCTCTCTCTCTCTCTCTCTCTCTCTCTCTCTCTCTCTCTCTCTCTCTCTCTCTCTCTCTCCTCGCTGTGTGGTCCACAATGTGTTATATGTGATTGCTTTTATCCTTGATAGTTTCTATGCTGGTTTTCTAGATGATCAATTTCAGTCTCTCTCCTCTCTCTCTCTCCCTCCATCTCTCTCTCTCCATCTCTCTCTCTCCCTCCTCTCTCTCTCTCTCTCCCTCCCCTTCTCCTCTCTCTCTCTCTCTCTCTCTCTCTCTCTCTCTCTCTCTCTCTCTCTCTCTCTCTCTCTCTCTCTCTCTCTCTCTCTCTCTCTCTCTCTCTCTCTCTCTCTATCTCTCTCCTTCTATATCTCTCTCTCCATCTCTTTGTCCATCAGGTTGTTTTTTGTGGTCAGTACGAAGCGGAAGCTGTATAAGGATCTGTTGATGAACTATAACCGTCTGGGAGAGACCAGTGTTCAACGACTCCTCTCCTATACTGGTAGAACTGGGCCTCACACTGTTACAGATCATAGACGTGGTGAGTCTCTCTCTCTCTGTATACTGGTGGAACTGGGCCTCACACTGTTGCAGATCATAGACGTGGGTGAGTCTCTCTCTCGTATACTGGTAGAACTGGGCCTCAAGCACTGTTACAGATCATAGACGTGGTGAGTTCTCTCTCTCTCTGTATACTGGTGGAACTGGGCCTCACACTGTTACAGATCATAGACGTGGGTGAGTCTCTCTCTCTCTGTATACTAGGGTAGGAACTGGGCCTCACACTGTTACAGATCATAGACGTGGTGAGTCTCTCTCTCTGTATACTGGTAGAACTGACCTCACACTGTTACAGATCATAGACGTGGTGAGTCTCTCTCTCTGTATACTGGTGGAACTGGGCCTCACACTGTTACAGATCATAGACGTGGTGAGTCTCTCTCTCTGTATACTGGTAGAACTGGGCCTCACACTGTTACAGATCATAGACGTGGTGAGTCTCTCTCTCTCTGTATACTGGTGGAACTGGGCCTCACACTGTTACAGATCATAGACGTGGTGAGTCTCTCTCTCTGTATACTGGTGGAACTGGGCCTCACACTGGAACTGGGCCTCACACTACTTAGAAAACCCACAGCCCTCTCTGTATCCTCGTACCCCTCCCTCCATCCCTCCCTCCCTCTCTCAATTCAATTCAAAAGGGCTTTATTGGCATGGGAAACATATGTTTACATTGCCAAAGCAAGTGAAATAGATAATAAACAAAAAGTGAAATAAACAAGAACAAATTAACAGTAAACATTACAAGTTCCAAAGGAACTCTCTCTCTCCTCTCTCTCTCTCTCTCTCTATCCCCCCTCTCTCTCTCTCTCTCTCTCTCTCTCTCTCTCTCTCTCTCTTTCTCTCTCTCTCTCTCCCCCTCTCTCTCCCCCCCTCTCTCTCTCCCTCCCTCCTTGCCCTTGTTGCCGCTCCAGAGGGCTTGACTCTCTTCCCAATATGAAAATTCAATCTTGGAGTGTGATGTGTTGTTCCACTCTCTCCCCTTCCCCTCACATATTTTCTCACTCTCACTCTCTCTCTCTCTTTCTCTCTCTCTCTCTCTCTCTCTCTCTCTCTCTCTCTCTCTCTCTCTCTCTCTCAATTCTTTCAATTTCAATTTAAGGGCTTTATTGGCATGGGAAACGTGTGTTAACATTGCCAAAGCAAGGAAGTAGATAGTAAACAAAGTGAAATAAAACAATAAATATTAACAGTAAACATTTACACTCAGAAGTTTCAAAAGAATAAAGACATCTCTCTCTCTCTCTCTCTCTCTCTCTCTCTCTCTCTCTCTCTCTCTCTCTCTCTCTCTCTCTCTCTCTCTCTCTCTCTCTCTCTCTCTCTCTCTCTCACACACACACACACACACACCACACACCACACACACACCACACACCACACCACACCCACACCCACACACACACACACACACACACACACACACACACACACACACACACGTGCGCCACACACACACACCCACCCCCACACAACCGCTGTATCATAAGTTCCTCCATCTTTCCTGACTGTCTAGCCATTGACCTACCATATCTGTAACCTATTGACCTACCATATCTCTATTGACCTACCATATCTCTATTGACCTACCATATCTCTATTGACCTTCCATATCTCTATTGACCTACCATATCTCTAGACTATTGATCTACCATGTCTCTATTGCCGTACCATATCTCTATTGACCTACCATATCTCTAAAGTATTGACCTACCTTATCTATATTGACCTACCATATCTCTAAAGTATTGACCTACCATATCTATATTGACCTACCATATCTCTAAAGTATTGACCTACCATATCTCTATTGACCTACCATATCTCTAAAGTATTGACCTACCATATCTATATTGACCTACCATATCTCT
The DNA here is from genome assembly GCF_020615455.1 of Coregonus clupeaformis. NCBI lineage: Eukaryota > Metazoa > Chordata > Actinopteri > Salmoniformes > Salmonidae > Coregonus > Coregonus clupeaformis. Next base: position 238,087 of record NW_025534055.1, read on the forward strand.
AACCTCTTGCCCTGACTCTTACCTTAGCAAAACCGAACTCAGCCACAAAACCATCACTGACACCCAGTCACACATCTTAGGGCATGGTGTCTCTCCTGTCTCATGATAACTGCATGGTGTGAGCAGCATTACAGTTGCAGGCACATATGGTTCCTGTGTATTATTCATTTCCCATGCTGCTCCACTGTGATCAGGACAGGACATGACGTCTGGTATTTTCAGAACATGTAACTGTATGTTCCTGAGGTGGGAGATAAACCAAGCCTGAACATTCCCAGAATTTTACCACAACATTCCCAGAATATAACTACGACATTGCCAGAATATTTCAGAATATTCCCAGAATTCCCAGGGTGAAATGTTCATTTCAATGTTATCTACAGTGGATTGGAAAACTGCTGTTGTTTTACCACCTCAACCCGGTTATATTTCAACAGGAGATTAGTGAAACCTCAGACTCTGTTAATGCAATTGAATGTGTTGTGCGAGCTCTCTCACTCTGCACTGCATAGAAAAAAACATGGCCGTTCGTCCTCGGCTCCGTTCGGCCCAGCCCGGCCCCCAGATGGCTAGGGGGCCCATAGGCTGTATGGCTGGGAAGCTGTGAAACTGTGAACGCATGGCCTCCTCTCAATCAGTTCACAGGCTGCGCCCTCCGAGCCAGCTGCTGCTCCACTCCACCGCTAAACTTCTGTGTGTGTGTGTGTGGTGAGTGCGTCGTGTGTGAGAGAGAACGCGAATGAAAATGTGCTGATTTTGCCTTTGTTTTTGATGTTGATGGTGAGGTCTTGTGTGTGTGTGTGTGTGTGTGTGTGTGTGTGGTGTGTGTGTGTGTGTGTGTGTGTGTGTGTGTGTGTGTGTGTGTGTGTGTGTGTGTGTGTGTGTGTGTGTGTGTGTGTGTGTGTGTGTGTGTGTGCGTTTGTGTGAATAATGTAGGAGCGTGGCTCACCATGACCATAGCTCCATCTGGTCACCAGGAGGATGGAGAGGAAGTGGGACAGGTCACAACACTCACCGTCTGACACAAACACACACACACACACAGCAACCCATTGCCCTGTGTCACAACACTCACTTCCTGGTTCACACACACTCATACACACACCCACACACACATACCCACTGAGACAAACACACATTTTAGGATCTGTGAATCACTAGGACTGCACTCTAGGAAAAAAACAGTCCTTATAACCAATCTGTTCATCCAACAGGGATGGGACTGGAATTCCTGGATTTCCCAGATGGCATTTGCTTCAATTGGCACCCTATTCCCTAAAGAGCCTATGGGCTCTGGTCAAAAGTAAGTGCACTTTATAGGAATAGAGTGCCATTTGTAAAGCATTAAGTCGGTGTGTTTCATCATGCTGTTGAGGTGACAAGGATAGATTTCATTTGTGTATTATTCAATATACCACAGTGCAGGTTAGAGAGTAGTAGCTTTTCAATGGTATTCCCAACTGAGATAATAGGAGCTGTAGTTCCTTCATGTTCCCAGATTAAATATGCTATCTGTGAGGTATTACATTGTAGTGTTTTCATCAAGTCGTTGTTTGTGAGGTGACGATGATACATTGGATTTATATATATCTCCCAAGTGGCGCAGTGGTCTAAGGCACTGCATCGCAGTGCTAGCTGTGCCACTAGAGATCCTGGTTCGAATCCAGGCTCTGTCGTAGCCGGCCGCGATCGGGAGACCCATGGGGCGGCGCACAATTGGCCCAGCGTCGTCTAGGGGAGGGAATGGCATTTGCAACGCTAGGGTTGTGGGTTCGATTCCCATGAGGGGCCAGTATGGAAAAAAAATGTATGCACTAACTGTAAGTCGCTCTGGATAAGAGCGTCTGCTAAATTACAAAAATGTAATGTAAATGATATTACAGAAGATGACATTTTCACAGTTTAAATTTCCTACACTCATTCATTGGATAATATGTGCTGTCAATCACTAACCCGATCCCATCAGAGCATTCTGATGGGGAGGTTAGAGTGATCCCATTGGGTTTCTTTTCAACCATGACAAAGAAGTAAGGTGTAGCGTAGGGAAAAATACATTAACAACTTAACAGCCTGTCAAAACAAAGATAACTGTTGTAGCCGATAACTCCTTTTCAGGACAACAGAGAAAGGACATTGCGCCTACAAGCATTGTTGTTGAGAATGGACTTACATGGTAAGCAGCTGCACAGCTGGGAGAGAGGAGAGAGGAGGGAAGAGGAGAGGGAAATAGGAGAGAGGAAAGAGGAGAGGGGAGTGAAAGAGGAGAGGGAATGAGGAGAGGAAAAGAGGAGAGGGAGAGTGAAAGAAGAGATGAAAGAGGAGAGTGAAAGAGGAGAAGGAGGCGGAAAGAGGAGAGTGAAGAGGAGAGAGAGGTGTGAAAGAGGGAGAGTGAAAGAGGAGAGGGAGATTGAAAGAGGGAGAGGAGAGATTGAAAGAGGAGAGGGAGAGTGAAAGAGGAGAGGAAGAGGAGAGGGAGAGTGAAAGAGGAGAGTGAAAGAGGAGAGGGAGAGTGAAAGAGGGAGTGTGAAAAAGAGGAGAGGGAGATTGAAAGAGGAGAGGGAGAGTGAAAGAGGAGAGTGAAAGAGGAAAAGGAGAGTGAAAGAGGAGAGGGAGAGTGAAATAGGGAGAATGAAAGAGGAGAGGGAGAGTGAAAGAGGGAGAGTGAAAGATGAGAGTGGAAAGAGGAGAGGGAAAGTGAAAGAGGAGAGTGAAAGAGGAGGAGGGGGAGTGAAAGAGGAGAGTGAAAGAGGAGAGGAGATTGAAAGAGGAGAGGGATAGTGAAAGAGGAGACTGAAAGAGGAGAGGGAGAGTGGAAAGAAAGAGAAGGAGATTGAAAGAGGAGAGGGAGATTGAAAAGAGAAGAGGGAGATTGAAAAGAGGAGAGGGAGAGTGAAAGATAAGAGTGAAAGAGGAGAGGGAGAGTGAAAGAGGAGAGTGAAAGAGGAGAGGGAGAGTGAAAGAGGGAGAGGAAAGAGGAGGGGGAGATTGGAAAGAGGAGGGGGAGATTGAAAGAGAGAGGGAGAGTGAAAGAGGAGAGGGAGATTGAAAGAGGAGAGGGAGATTGAAAGAGGAGAGGGAGAGTGAAAGAGGGAGAGTGAAAGAGGAGAGGGAGATTGAAAGAGGAGAGGGAGAGTGAAAGAGGAGAGGGAGAGTGAAAGAGGAGAGTGAGAGTGAAAGAGGAGAGGGAGAGTGAAAGAGGAGAGTGAAAGAGGAGAGGGAGAGTGAAAAGAGGGAGAGCGAAAGAGGAGAGGGAGATTGAAAGAGGAGAGGGAGAGTGAAAGAGGAGAGTGAAAGAGGAAAAGGAGAGTGAAGAGAGAGAGGGGGAGGAAATAGGAGGGGAGATTGAAAGAGTAGAGGGGAGAGTGAAAGAGGGAGAGGAAAAAGGAGAGGGAAAGAGGAGAGGAAAGAGGAGAGTGAAAGAGGAGAAGAAGAGGGAAAGAGGGAGAGGGAGAGTGAAAGAGGAGAGTGAAAGAGGAGAAGGAGCGTGAAGAGGGAGAGTGAAAGATGAGAGTGAAAGAGGAGAGGGAAAGTGAAAGAGGAGAGTGAAAGAGGAGAGGGGGAGAAAGAGGGAGAGTGAAAGAGGAGAGGGAGATTGAAAGAGGAGAGAGGGAGATTGAAAGAGGAGAGGGAGAGTGAAAGAGGGGAGAGTGAAAGAGGAGAGGGAGATTGAAAGAGGAGAGGGAGAGTGAAAGGGGAGAGTGAAAGGGGAGAGTGAAAGAGGAGAGGGAGATTGAAAGAGGAGAGGAGAGGAAAGAGGAGAGTGAAAGAGGAAAAGGAGAGTGAAAGAGGAGAGGGAGAGTGAAATAGGAGGGGGAGATTGAAAGAGGAGAGGGAGAGTGAAAGAGGAGAGGGAGAGTAAAGAGGAGAGGGAGATTGAAAGAGTAGAGGGGAGAGGAAAGAGGAGAGGGAAAGAGGAGAGTGAAAGAGGAGAGGGGAAAGAGTAGAAGGAGAGGGAAAGAGGAGAGGGAGAGGAGAAAGAGGAGAGGAAAGAGGAGAAGGAGAGTGAAAGAGGAGGGAGATTGAAAGAGTAGAGGGGAGAGTGAAAGAGGAGAGGGGAAAGAGGAGAGTGAAAGAGGAGAGGGAAAGAGTAGAAGGAGAGGGAAAGAGGAGAGGGAGAGTGAAAGAGGAGAGTGAAAGAGGAGAAGGAGAGTGAAAGAGGGAGAGGAAAGATGAGAGTGAACGAGGAGAGGGAAAGTGAAAGAGGAGAGGAAAGAGGAGAGGGGGAGGAAAGAGGGAGAGTGAAAGAGGAGAGGGAGAGGAAAAGAGGGAGAGTGAAAGAGGAGGGGGAGATTGAAAGAGGAGGGGGAGATTGAAAGAGGAGAGGGAGAGTGAAAGAGGAGAGGGAGATTGAAAGAGGAGAGGGAGATTGAAAGAGGAGAGGGAGAGTGAAAGAGGGAGAGGAAAGAGGAGAGGGAGATTGAGAGGGAGAGAGAAAGAGGAGAGGGAGAGTGAAAGAGGAGAGTGAGAGGAAAGAGGAGAGGGAGAGTGAAGAGGAGAGTGAAAGAGGAGAGGGAGAGTGAAAGAGGGGAGAGTGAAAGAGGAGAGGGAGATTGAAAGAGGAGAGGGAGAGTGAAAGAGGAGAGTGAAGAGGAAAAGGAGAGTGAAAGAGGAGAGGGGGAGTGAAATAGGAGAGGGAGATTGAAAGAGTAGAGGGAGAGTGAAAGAGGGAGAGTGAAAAAGGAGAGGGAAAGAGAGAGAGAGGAGAGGAAAGAGGAGAAGAAGAGGGGAAAGAGGAGAGGGAGAGTGAAAGAGGAGAGTGAAAGAGGAGAAGGAGCGTGAAAGAGGGAGAGTGAAAGATGAGAGTGAAAGAGGAGAGGGAAAGTGAAAGAGGAGAGTGAAAGAGGAGAGGGGGGAGGAAAGAGGGAGAGTGAAAGAGGAGAGGGAGATTGAAAGAGAGAGAGGGAGATTGAAAGAGGAGAGGGAGAGAAGAGAGAGTGAAAGAGAGAGGGAGATTGAAAGAGGAGAGGGAGAGTGAAAGGGGAGAGTGAAAGAGGGAGAGTGAAAGAGGAGAGGGAGATTGAAAGAGGAGAGGGAGAGTGAAAGAGGAGAGTGAAAGAGGAAAAGGAGAGTGAAAGAGGAGAGGGAGAGTGAAATAGGAGGGGGAGATTGAAAGAGGAGAGGGAGAGTGAAAGAGGAGAGGGAGAGTGAAAGAGGAGAGGGAGATTGAAAGAGTAGAGGGGAGAGTGAAAGAGGAGAGGGAAAGAGGAGAGTGAAAGAGGAGAGGGAAAGAGTAGAAGGAGAGGGAAAGAGGAGAGGGAGAGTGAAAGAGGAGAGTGAAAGAGGAGAAGGAGAGTGAAAGAGGGAGAGTGAAAGATGAGAGTGAACGAGGAGAGGGAAAGTGAAAGAGGAGAGTGAAAGAGGAGAGGGGAGTGAAAGAGGGGAGAGTGAAAGAGGAGAGGGAGATTGAAAGAGGAGAGGGCGATTGAAAGAGGAGAGGGAGAGTGAAAGAGGAGACTGAAAGAGGAGAGGGAGAGTGAAAGAAAGAGAGGGAGATTGAAAGAGGAGAGGGAGATTGAAAGAGAAGAGGGAGATTGAAAGAGAGAGGGAGAGTGAAAGAGGTTAGTGAAAGAGGGAGAGTGAAAGAGGAGAGTGAAAGAGGAGAGGGAGAGTGAAAGAGGGAGAGTGAAAGAGGAGGGGGAGATTGAAAGAGAGAGAGGGAGAGTGAAAAGAGGAGAGGGAGATTGAAAGAGGAGAGGGAGAGTGAAAGAGGGAGAGTGAAATAGGAGAGGGAGATTGAAAGAGGAGAGGGAGATTGAAAGAGGAGAGGGAGAGTGAAAGAGGGAGAGTGAAAGAGCAGAGTGAGAGTGAAAGAAGAGGGGGAGATTGAGAGAGGAGGGAGAGTGAGAGAGGAGAGGGAGAGTGAGAGAGGGAGAGTGACAGAGGAGAGGGAGAGTGAAAGAGAGAGAGGGGGAGAGAGAGGAGAGGGGAAAGAGGAGCGGGAGAGTGAAAGAGAGAGGGAAGGACAGACGGAGAAAGAGGGGTGATAATGAAAGACAAGGTGAGCAGGAGAGGGGAAACAGAGATAAGAGAGAAAGTGAAGGGACAGCAGAGATAGAGAAGGAACAGCAGAGATAGAGAAGGGACAGCAGAGATAGAGAAGGGACAGCAGAGATAGAGAAGGGACAGCAGAGATAGAGAAGGGACAGCAGAGATAGAGAAGGGACAGCAGAGATAGAGAAGGGACAGCAGAGATAGAGAAGGGACAGCAGAGATAGAGAAGGGACAGCAGAGATAGAGAAGGGACAGCAGAGATAGAGAAGGGACAGCAGAGATAGAGAAGGGACAGCAGAGATAGAGAAGGGACAGCAGAGATAGAGAAGGGACAGCAGAGATAGAGAAGGGACAGCAGAGATAGAGAAGGGACAGCAGAGATAGAGAAGGGACAGCAGAGATAGAGAAGGAACAGCAGAGATAGAGAAGGAACAGCAGAGATAGAGAAGGGACAGCAGAGATAGAGAAGGGACAGCAGAGATAGAGAAGGGACAGCAGAGATGAAGGGACAGCAGAGATAGAGAAGGGACAGCAGAGAAAGAGAAGGGACAGCATGACATTGTGTAGGGAGGAATGGAGGCAGTAGGATCAATACAAGATAAAGAAAACTAATACAATAATGAGCTGAGAAGTAACAGCAGGAGATGAAATAATACTAGAGTCTGGACAGGAAAGAAGAGGAGAGAACAGGACATAAAGCTGAGATGAAGAGATGGAGAGAGCGGGGGAGATATCGCCTGGGGGACAGAGGGACTGTGGGCTGTCATGTCAGGACCACCCTGCTAGCTTCACTGTACTTGTTAGTACTGTAGACCTACATCTCATAGACTCTATGTCACAGACAGGTTTTTAGATGACAGCCTGCTTTGTACACAGTGGGGTTGAATCCGAACTTCCAAATTTAGGAACTTCCAACTTACTAACTTTACTCAGTCATACGTTGATGTCCATGGGAGACTAAGTGAGTGGAAGTTAGGATTTTTCCAGTATCATTAGATACAGTGGGGAAAAAAAAGTATTTAGTCAGCCACCAATTGTGCAAGTTCTCCCACTTAAAAAGATGAGAGAGGCCTGTAATTTTCATCATAGGTACACGTCAACTATGACAGACAAATTGAGGAAAACATTTCCAGAAAATCACATTGTAGGATTTTTTATGAATTTATTTGCAAATTATGGTGGAAAATAAGTATTTGGTCACCTACAAACAAGCAAGATATCTGGCTCTCACAGACCTGAAACTTATTCTTTAAGAGGCTCCTCTGTCCTCCACTCGTTACCTGTATTAATGGCACCTGTTTGAACTTGTTATCAGTATAAAAGACACCTGTCCACAACCTCAAACAGTCACACTCCAAACTCCACTATGGCCAAGACCAAAGAGCTGTCAAAGGACACCAGAAACAAAATTGTAGACCTGCACCAGGCTGGGAAGACTGAATCTGCAATAGGTAAGCAGCTTGGTTTGAAGAAATCAACTGTGGGAGCAATTATTAGGAAATGGAAGACATACAAGACCACTGATAATCTCCCTCGATCTGGGGCTCCACGCAAGATCTCACCCCGTGGGGTCAAAATGATCACAAGAACGGTGAGCAAAAATCCCAGAACCACACGGGGGGACCTAGTGAATGACCTGCAGAGAGCTGGGACCAAAGTAACAAAGCCTACCATCAGTAACACACTACGCCGCCAGGGACTCAAATCCTGCAGTGCCAGACGTGTCCCCCTGCTTAAGTCAATACTTGTCCAGGCACGTCTGAAGTTTGCTAGAGTGCATTTGGATGATCCAGAAGAGGATTGGGAGAATGTCATATGGTCAGATGAAACCAAAATAGAACTTTTTGGTAAAAACTCAACTCGTCGTGTTTGGAGGACAAAGAATGCTGAGTTGCATCCAAAGAACACCATACCTACTGTGAAGCATGGGGGTGGAAACATCATGCTTTGGGGCTGTTTTTCTGCAAAAGGACCAGGACGACTGATCCGTGTAAAGGAAAAGAATGAATGGGGCCATGTATCATGAGATTTTGCGTGAAAACCTCCTTCCATCAGCAAGGGCATTGAAGATGAAACGTGGCTGGGTCTTTCAGCATGACAATGATCCCAAACACACCGCCCGGGCAACCGAAGGAGTGGCTTTGTAAGAAGCATTTCAAGGTCCTGGAGTGGCCTAGCCAGTCTCCAGATCTCAACCCCATAGAAAATCTTTGGAGGGAGTTGAAAGTCCGTGTTGCCCAGCGACAGCCCCAAAACATCACTGCTCTAGAGGAGATCTGCATGGAGGAATGGGCCAAAATACCAGCAACAGTGTGTGAAAACCTTGTGAAGACTTACAGAAAACGTTTGACCTGTGTCATTGCCAACAAAGGGTATATAACAAAGTATTGATAAACTTTTGTTATTGACCAAATACTTATTTTCCACCATAATTTGCAAATAAATTCATAAAAAATCCTACAATGTGATTTTCCGGATTTTTTTTCCTCATTTTGTCTATCATAGTTGACATGTACCTATGATGAAAATTACAGGCCTCTCTCATCTTTTTAAGTGGGAGAACTTGCACAATTGGTGGCTGACTAAATACTTTTTTTCCCCACTGTACTGGCAACGATGTGCATTTTTAGCACTTTTTCTAAAACCTAGAAGTACTTTAGATTGCATATCTAGTGTATCTCTAAAGTACGATCTCTCATTAAGAGATATTGTAGTGGGATGAACACCGCTGGTAGAGTCCTGTCATTAGCGTACCTCATAGATATTTACATCCAGTGTTTAATTAGTGCGTGTGTGCATGCTCTGCTTACGAATGGGCTCACTGTCTTTAGTGTAGCATTATCATTAACAAGCACCATTAAGAAATATTAAAAAATATTCATATCCACTGACATAATGATCTTTAGCTAAAGGGAAAGAGTTTTAACAGTCTCCCTCCTCTACCATGTCCACGAACAACTTCTACAGTGGGCTGGAATGTTTGTTCATGTCTTGACTTATTTTCATGGTAGTGTTTTACTGTAATTTGGTGACTGCTACCTATGTCAAATTAAATAATGTTATCCTGTATTAGCCTGATGTACAGTATTGAGGCTGTTTAAATACTACCCTCTCAGCCCACAAATGCTGAGATTCACCCTCAAGACGGAAGAGGAACAACCAACTCTCCTCTCTCTCTCTCTCTCTCTCTCTCTCTCTCTCTCTCTCTCTCTCTCTCTCTCTCTCTCTCTCTCTCAGTCCCTGTCCCCTTGCTTCTTCTCCTCCCTCCTCCTCCCTCCATCCATCATCGTTCCTGGAAGCCGTTCCAGAACAAAAACAGACCAAATGTTACTACTGTGCCCTGCCAAGATGGCCGCCTTCCAGCTTAAAACACATTTTAACTGCAAGCATTTTGACACTCAGACCAGAGCCAAGGAGCCAAGATCCCCCTCGCGGTTTAGTTTTCTTTTAGTTTAGTCATCCGTTAGTTTAGGGATGAATTTGTACGAACCACAGTCAGAACTCTACAGTTATATTAGATACAGAAGTCTCCAGAACTCTACAGTCTGTATTAGATACAGTGGTCTCCAGAACTCTACAGTCTGTATTAGATACAGTGGTCTCCAGAACTCTACAGTCTGTATTAGATACAGTGGTCTCCATAACTCTACAGTCTGTATTAGATACAGTGGTCTCCAGAACTCTACAGTCTGTATTAGATACAGTGGTCTCCAGAACTCTACAGTCTGTATTAGATACAGTGGTCTCCAGAACTCTCTACAGTCTGTATTAGATACAGTGGTCTCCAGAACTCTACAGTCTGTATTAGATACAGTGGTCTCCATAACTCTACAGTCTGTATTAGATACAGTGGTCTCCAGAACTCTACAGTCTGTATTAGATACAGTGGTCTCCAGAACTCTACAGTCTGTATTAGATACAGTGGTCTCCAGAACTCTACAGTCTGTATTAGATACAGTGGTCTCCAGAACTCTACAGTCTGTATTAGATACAGTGGTCTCCAGAACTCTACAGTCTGTATTAGATACAGTGGTCTCCAGAACTCTACAGTCTGTATTAGATACAGTGGTCTCCATAACTCTACAGTCTGTATTAGATACAGTGGTCTCCATAACTCTACAGTCTGTATTAGATACAGTGGTCTCCAGAACTCTACAGTCTGTATTAGATACAGTGGTCTCCAGAACTCTACAGTCTGTATTAGATACAGTGGTCTCCAGAACTCTACAGTCTGTATTAGATACAGTGGTCTCCAGAACTCTACAGTCTGTATTAGATACAGTGGTCTCCAGAACTCTACAGTCTGTATTAGATACAGTGGTCTCCAGAACTCTACAGTCTGTATTAGATACAGTGGTCTCCAGAACTCTACAGTCTGTATTAGATACAGTGGTCTCCAGAACTCTACAGTCTGTATTAGATACAGTGGTCTCCAGAAGTCTACAGTCTGTATTAGATACAGTGGTCTCCAGAACTCTACAGTCTGTATTAGATACAGTGGTCTCCATAACTCTACAGTCTGTATTAGATACAGTGGTCTCCAGAACTCTACAGTCTGTATTAGATACAGTGGTCTCCAGAACTCCACAGTCTGTATTAGATACAGTGGTCTCAGAACTCTACAGTCTGTATTAGATACAGTGGTCTCCAGAACTCTACAGTCTGTATTAGATACAGTGGTCTCCAGAACTCTACAGTCTGTATTAGATACAGTGGTCTCCAGAACTCTACAGTCTGTATTAGATACAGTGGTCTCCAGAACTCTACAGTCTGTATTAGATACAGTGGTCTCCAGAACTCTACAGTCTGTATTAGATACAGTGGTCTCCAGAACTCTACAGTCTGTATTAGATACAGTGGTCTCCAGAACTCTACAGTCTGTATTAGAAACAGTGGTCTCCAGAACTCTACAGTCTGTATTAGATACAGTAGAGTCTTGGGGCTCAATTCAATCTCTATCACGGATGTTCAGCGTTATAGTGCGATAGAAATTGAAGTAATACCTTATGCAGCGTTTACCATGAATGCAGTCTCTGCGAACGCGGGAACATTACATTAAATACAATTTGCACTATAGCGCTGATGAGAATTGAATCGAGCCCTTGAGGTCAATCGGAACAAACCTGTCATGTAGTATCCTAACTATTGATGTATGTTCTGTAGCCTTTAGGAATGATGTCATACTATTATATAGCTTATAGAGTAGCACTCAGAAAGGAATGATAAATCATGAACTGGCATGACACTGGCATGACACTGGCATGACACATCATGAACTGGCATGACACTGGCATGACACATCGCGAACTGGCATGACACTGGCACGACACATCATGAACTGGCATGACACTGGCATGACACTGGCATGACACATCATGAACTGGCATGACACTGGCATGACACATCGTGAACTGGCATGACACTGGCATGACACATCACGAACTGGCATGACACTGGCATGACACATCATGAACTGGCATCAACACACTTTCACTTTGAGTGTTGTATTAACATTCAAAAGCCAATCTGTTTAATCTCCAGTCTTATCTCAAGTTCCTCAGACATACTGAGTATGTCCCAAATTACATTCTATTCCACCCAGAGGGGGAGTCTTATTCTAACAGAGATGTATTGAAACACCTTCTGCTCTTCACCCAGAGTGGAGTCTTATTCTAACAGAGATCTATTGAAACACCTCTGCTCTTCACTGAACACATTTCCTCTTTATTTTTCTCCTTCATTTCTTTTTTTCTCCTCCAGGATGAGAAGAACCAGGTTCTGATGACCAACGCCTGGTTAGAGCTGGTAAGACTGAACTTCTACCTTTTACTGTATTTGTGTGTGTGTGTGTGTGTGTGTGTGTGTGTGTGTGTGTGTGTGTGTGTGTGTGTGTGTGTGTGTGTGTGTGTGTGTGTGTGTGTGTGTGTGTGTGTGTGTGTAAGAGAGAGAGAGCAAGAGAGAGAGATTCTAGTTCTGTGTGTCTGACCCTCATTTGTAGTAGAATAGCCATTTTGTTTGTTTCATTTGCTTGTTTTGTCACGGAGTTGAAGCTGTTGTTTTTATCTTGGACATCATATTATTTCCCTTCCCAACATATGTCCATACTAAGCCCTTGCAAGGAGTGAGGAGATGAAATGTTCAATTAAAATCTCAAATTATTTATTGGTTTATAGGTTTTCCCCCATGAGACTTGCTGACGCAAACACAAAGCAGATAATGGACTAGAGTTCAGATCTCTGATTGACTTAGCGAGCCAGTGCTGAATGAGAAATGTCCCAGCTGTTTGGCTTAAGGTTTGGGGCCAGAATTTAGCAAGAAGCATTTAAAAGTTAAGGATGCATCCCAAATGGCACCCTATTCCCAATATAGGGTAGGGCTCTGGTCAAAAGTAAAGCACTATGTAGGGAACAGGGTGCCATTTGGGACGTATTCTACATCTTCCATTACTGGTTCTGCGTATGGAAACATACGAGCCAACAGGCAGTCCATCATGTCATACGTCAGTGGAGTGGATAGAATCAAAACATGGAAATCTATCAGATGATAGTGGTAGATTGGTTGGATGTTGGATAGAATGTTTGATTTCTCCCGCCCTGCGTCTCCATGGCAATGTCCAATCAGGGTAGCCTGTAAATGAGGCCACAACCACAGGAGGTTGGTGGCACCTTAATTGGGGAGGACAGGCTCATAGTAGTGGCTGGAGCGGAATAAGTGGAATGATATCAAATACATCAAACACACGGGTTCCATTCCATTTGCTCCGTTCCAGACATTATTATGAGCCGTCCTCCCTTCAGCAGCCTCCACTGGCCACAACCCACCGTCCTGTGACGTTATCAGACCTGTCAGTTTCACTCAAGGTGAACAGGCTCTGATTGGCTGATAGCTTTTTTCTTTAATCAATCAATTATGCAAGTGTTGGCCTTAATACACGGGTCCCTTCTCCGTTAATGGGCCAGGGGAGTAATTTTTGGGGGGCTGACGCATCAGTTCGAGAGTTACATTAACACAAAAAAGGGGTAATTTAGGAAGTTTTTACCTGCAGTAGTAGTTGATGCATGAGCTGCTTTAACCCTTTACTTAGAGAAGTCAGCGTTTATGTTCCTTTTCCAACCTGTGTTTAGAGACGTCCTCATGTAACCTAATGTTCTCTTGATCTAAACTGTGTTTAGAGATTTCCTGATAAAAAACCTAATGTTCTCTTGATCTAAACTGTGTTTAGAGATGTCCTCATGTAGCTAATGTTCTCTTTGATCTATTTTAACACTACTACAAAGCTTCAACATAAAAGACAGAGAGAGACAAGGACAGGCCTCTCTAGGCCTATAAAAGCCATGTCAGTTCAGCGATTAGCTACATAAATAACACTGTTAGTCAGGGAAGCCTAGTGGAGTTGACATGATGTTGGCATGCCATGAAGTGTACACATACTCATATAAACACACACATAAACACACACACACACACAAAATAAATGTGCATGCATGCAGGAAAACACACTCAAGCACACACTGATGTTAACGTGTGTGTGTGTGTGTGTGTGTGTGTGTGTGTGTGTGTGTGTCCAATGTACTGGCAATGAGTTTCAGTAGTCACATCAGTAGATGGACTCCCTTTGTGCGTTAGGGAATACACCTGTGGCTAAAACATCTGAGGACACACAGACACTCTCACAGCACATTACACATCATCCAGTTTAGTCATGTCAGTAGAGGATGTGGGGAACCTTTTTTTTAAGGACTTTTATGTGCTTCTATACAGTGGTGTTACCGTGGCTCCCGTGGCCTAATAGATGGATCAGAAGGTTGAGTCACAGCCGAAAACATGATCCAACATCCTGCCACTGGCTACCCAGACTATCTGATTTGATTTGATTTGAACATGATCCAACATTCTGCCACTGGCTACCCAGACTATTTGATTTGATTTGAACATGATCCAACATTCTGCCACTGGCTACACAGACTGTTTGATTTGATTTGAACATGATCCAACATCCTGTCACTGGCTACCCAGACTATTTGATTTGATTTGAACATGATCCAACATTCTGCCACTGGCTACCCAGACTGTTGTATTTTATTTGAACATGATCCAACATCCACCACTGACTACCCAGACTATTTGATTTGATTTGATTTGAACATGATCCAACATTCTGCCACTGGCTACCCAGACTATTTGATTTGATTTGATTTTAACATGATCCAACATTCTGCCACTGGCTACCCAGACTGTTTGATTTGATTTGAACATGATCCAACATCCTGTCACTGGCTACCCAGACTATCTGATTTGATTTGATTTGATTTGAACATGATCCAACATCCTGTCACTGGCTACCCAGACTATTTGATTTGATTTGATTTGATTTGAACATGATCCAACATCCTGTCACTGGCTACCCAGACTGTTTGATTTGATTTGAACATGATCCAACATCCTGTCACTGGCTACCCAGACTGTTTGATTTGATTTGAACATGATCCAACATTCTGCCACTGCTGGGGCACAAATATAGGGACCACTTATGGGGAGCAAGGTAAAAACTCTGATCTCTCCTCTCCTCTCCCTCTCCTCTCCTCTCCTCTCCTCTCCTCTCTCTCCTCTCCTCTCCTCCTCTCCTCTCCTCTCTCCTCTCCTCTCCTCCCTCCTCTCCTCTCCTCTCCTCTCCTCTCCTCTCTTCTCTTCTCCTCTCCTCTCTCCTAGCACTGGACAGATACCTACCTCTCCTGGAACCCAGAGAACTACCCAGGTGTTCAGAACCTTCGTTTCCCCTCCAATCAGATCTGGGTTCCTGATATCCTCCTCTACAACAGGTAGGCCCTCGCTGCCACGGTCTCAACCAATAAGCATAGAGCTATGATGTATGAATGGCTTATGTTACTGTAATCTACTGTACTCTAGTATGGGAAAAATGGGTCTGGCAAGATTTGGACAGTAGCCTATGTATTTCAGGAGAAAGAGCTGATGTTGACCAAACAAACTGAACCAATGTTTGCAGTAGCCACCCTTAGCACCGTTAGAAGAAAGCGTATGTTTCTGGTTTTCAGGAATGCAGTATTTTCAACCTAACTTCCATTTCCCTGAGAAACGGAAGTGGGGACTCCGCTCAGGCGTCTTTCTACGCCTGCTACGTTAGTAGTTTAATGTTTTCCTAGAGGAGTTCGATTTGATACACATTAGTCCAGTAAGTAACCAATTAGTAGACGGACAACTCCCCTGTGGTTTGATTTCACCCCTCGGTCAGAGCGTGGACTAATGAAATAACTACGAATTGATTGCCTGCAGAAAGTAAACAAACCACTATACCCATGAGGCTTTGCATCTGTGGCCCAGTTCCATGATGGGGGTAATATGTAGGAAGTAGCTGGATGATGAAATCAGTGTTTGTGGATTGTCCACTTAAAACGGATAGAATTACCAAGGGATTCCACTTCCACTGTAAGTTTTTAAGTTTACATCTGTTGTTTTCAGTGTAGTGCCTAAAAGAAACACTTTTGCTGGTCCATGCTTGTGATGATAAAGGAATCCGCCGACACTGTACTCTGTTCACAAAGGTTTATTATAACAAAGAGTTTACAGCATCGAATTTTGACCAACACCTGCAGATGTCTGGAGATAGCAACAGCCAAATCAATAATTCGCTATTCCCCCTATTCTATTGTTCAAGACATGGTTTTATATCCTTTATGACGTATTATGGTGTGATTCTAAAAAACCAATCCCTGGCCATTACATATCCTCTTTTCCAGGAATTTAGTAATGCTTTCCAGATGTTTCCAGCACAGTAGAGTACACCATTTTGCCACATCAGCAAAATCTTAGGGCCAAGTTCCCTCTATCACACTTTCTGCAACAATCAGCATTTCTAGACTGTTTAAGATACTACATATTCCCCCTTCGAGACTAATTAAGTCTCGAAAACAAAAAGAATAGGATTATGACAAATAACAATTCTTGCTCTTGAGTAACTTTAACAATAAACCAAAATTAATGGAGATTAAACACATGTTTATATAGACACATTTTTGTATGTAGTGTAAATACATTATTATGGAGTGTAAATGAATTGTCATGGAGTGTAAGAGCGAAAAACCTGTCTGGCAGCTTTCATTCCAAATATCCATCAGTCAGTCAAGACAGGAAAATTCTCTCACGGCCCCTCTGCCCTAGGCGACCACCTAAGTACTCCAGATCAATTCATACATCTTCATGAATACATTTTAAGCTATGATGCAATTGAATACATATGAAAAACCCCAGCAAACAAAATACAATCAAAATGTCCACATTCAGGCTGGTCGACCCATCGGACCCTCCTGTGGATTCTCTCTGTCCTTGCCTAGACCCCATATCCCTAAACTTCAACGAAATAAACAAAAACATCTGAGGTCCCCACATGTACCCAACACAGAAAACATAATTGTTCAAAAATTAATACAGAAAGAGTATAACACTGGAATGTAGTCCACAACACTTCATTTCCTCCACAGTGTCGTCTTTCAATGCAACGTTGATGATGGAATCGGAACATTTCCACTCCTTCCTTGTTCCACTTCCTCCAGTCCATTCATATTGTCCATGTTTGAGTATTTGAGTCCCTCTACTTATTCCCCCATATGCTTCTGGAAGAAAAGAAAATACCAAACAGTATCTTTGCAAAACAACACATGCAAATTAAAATATCAATGTCAACTAAAATTGATATATGAAGGTATATATAAGATTATATATAAAATGAATCACATTCCATCATTTCCCCCCTTTGATTCATATCAAAACACTAAATATCACAATAATATGTAAAGACATGAAAAATGATCGGATAATCAAAATGGATATCTATCCATCAATACTCCATCTAGCCCCTATTTGTTTATCTCCATCAAGTTCAGTAACAGCTAACAACGGCATCTGAGTGTTGTCCCCAGGCATCACGACTCCAACCCCATCTCAATATCACATAGCCTTCGTAAAAGTCAACAACAGAGTACAAAAAACAAAACATCACACACAGCGCTATAAGAGCTGCTACAAAATCTGAACTATCACTGCTCCCACTGGGCCCAACTGATCTTGCAACCAAGCCTTCGGCTGACCATCCAGCTCCTTCTGACTGACCAAACGCATCCCTTATACTCTTCAATGCATCTATAACACTAGTGATATTATCGAACTATCGGGGATCAAAGTATAACAATCATCTCCGTCAGATTCATAGCCACACATAAGCCACCTTGTTTGGCTAAAATATAGTCAAGAGCCATGTCATGTTTCAACAACGTCAGTCTGTGACTTCTCTGAGTATTTGACAGAAGATCAAACCCTCGTATTGTTTCATTTGCAAAACCCTGCAAAGTATAGGTAATATTATCAATGTGATCTGCCAAAAATGTTACACCATACCATGGAAAAAGTCCAAGTCCCCACTTCTCCCCTAGACTTATCCTCCAATGGTAGGACTCCAAACTATTAAATTGTGCCATTTCCCTTTTCACTCTATTTCCAGATCTAGAATCAGATTTAGCAGTGTCCGATGCCTTTCCCTTTTGGATAGTATAAACCTCATATGGAAGTTTCAACGTCGACATGTAACAACATCCTGTCCATCCATAGGGTAAGAATATATATGCTTTATCACCACAAACCCACCAAATATCTCGAAAATTCCCAATAGTCACATTTCCAGGCAAAAGCTGATCTTTTACCATCAAAGTCCTTCTCTTTTTACTAGATGGAACATGAAAAGTTACTTTATATGTCTCACCACTAACCTTACGTTCATGCTTATCCAAAGTCATCATATACTCATCACAATCTGATATACCCATAAACATACCTGGTCCATCATATGTTTTATTTGAACAAAAACAGCTTCTAGCCCTTATTGGTTTCACCTCCAAAGCTTCAGGAATCGCTGTTAACTGATTTTCATTCTGATCTAACAAATTGACATAGGGTAATTCATTTAACCAAGAGCAATTAAACTTAGGCCTAAACAAATGTCTCGACAATGACATCATCATATCTGTTACTGATTGTTGCTGATACAACAACCATGATAAAGCATAAGATTGACACGCGGTTGATAGAGGTTGAGCCACTGTCTCTAAGATTGAACCCCACGTGCCTGGTGATGGAATTCTCAGCAGACATGGACCCTCAAGATTCCTCACTGATCTTACAGAATGAGTTAACTGCTGGAACCATAGATTCCTACCTGCCCATCCATCTTTAATTTGCAAAACAGAAGAGTCAAATCCATATGCCTTCCATTTAGTTTCTCTCTTCCCTAACGAGCGGTATTGATCAGATATATGTTCTTGCTTTCCATCAAAATCCAATAGCTCATCCTGTACCCCGGGGATAGTATTCTGCACTATTTCAGATGAATGCTACATGATTCACTGCTACCATCTGTTCTCCTATTTCAACACTATCCTTACTATCATTTACAGCACTCTCCATCTGTATCACAGACTTCTGAGTCACGTTTACTACATCCTTTAGTTTCAGGAAAGTTGTTGTTGGTGTCTGTGTCACATTACCGGGGCTTGTTATCGCTGTTGTAACATTCATTTCTTCCAAAGTTATGTTAAAATAGTGGCTTTAGTTGATGTATTAACACTCTTGATTAGGTCCAGTGGCAAAAGTTACAGATGTCCTCTGTGTATGTGTCATGAGCACTCTCTCTCCCTGGTAGCAACATTAATTGCATTCAATTATCTTCCACTCTGCTCACCTCCCTCTCTCTACTCAGCCTAACTAGCTCCACCTGCCCTGCTCTGCTCTTGTTACCTGGCCAGCTGCACTGCATTTCCCACTCACCATCCTCACCTTGCCTCACTCTGTTCTAATTACTCTGCCAGCTGAACTGCATTTCCCCACTACCTCTCCCAGTATATCAAGCCCTGTCAGATCGTCTTCAAACCCGGACCAGTAACCTGCCTGTCTGCGCTCTGACTCCTGTTTGTGATACCGATCCTTTCTTGACTGCCTCCTTGTTCTACTGCCCCGTCTATCCCAACCTGCCTTCTGGACCTCGACTACTCTCCGATCTTCAGCCCCTCCGGTAACTCGTTTCTGCCTTCTGTCTCTCACCACGATATTTGCCCAGCCCTGATCTGTACTTCTGCCTGCCATTCATATTGCTGTTGTGTGTGTGTGTTCCCCCAGGTCTCCGACCACCAGATGAGCGTGCCCAGACGTTTCACCACCCTCAGCCCGATACGCCGCTCCATCACTGGGGAACACACACACTAAGCACTTGGACTGGACACCCCCGGACATTTGGTGACCCCCGGAGCACAGGTACCCACAGGAGGACCCTGAAAGACCCCTGACACCCCTGGGACTCCTCTTCCCGCCTGTAACCTTGAATAAAGAACTCTGAATTTGAACTTGCGCTCTTGGGTCCTCTTCTGTTCGTGACAGAACGATCTGACCATCATGGACCCAGCGCACTCCCTGACCACGATGGAGGAAGAGCCAGAGAGGACTGCCCTACAGCGACTGGAACGCTCTGAGGGAGACATAAATCGGATGGCTGGCGACATCGCTTCCCTTCTCCAGCTATTCAACCAGCAGCAACAACAGTTCCAACTGCAGCAACAACAGCTAGCCCAAGCCCTGCAACTACTCTCAAGCCCGGCTACTCCACCTGCACCCCCCTGGTCCTTTTGTTCCTGTACCACCGATACTCCTTCATCCCTCCGCTGGAGGTCCCAATGCTGCAGGCCCGGCAGTGCGGCCACCAGATCCCCACGCTCCTGAACCAAGGATTGGGAACCCGGAACGCTTTTGATGGCAACCAGAAGCAAGTAAGACCATTCTTGAGCAGCTGCCGAATCCAGTTTGCACTACAGCCCAGGACTTTCTCAACAGAGGGAGCCAAGGTGGGGTATGTCATCACACATCTCACCGGTCGAGCTCGGTTGTGGGGAACGGCGGAATTCGACCGGCAAACCCCAGCCTGTGCCTCCTTCAGTGCCTTTGAGGAGGAGATGTTAAAGGTCTTTGACCTAGGCTCGCCAACAGCCGAAGCGTCACAAGCTCTGCTCACCATCCGTCAGGGCAATCGGACAGTGGCAGACTTCTCCATTGACTTTCGTACCCTGGCCAGTCAAAGCTCGTTTAACCCAGAGGCACTGGTGCAAGCCTTCCTCCATAGCCTGGCGGACTATATCAAGGACGAGCTTGTTTCCCATGACCCGCCCTCAACGCTTGATGCCGCCATTGACCTTGCCGTTCGCATTGACCGCCGTATACAGACCCGGAGGAGGGAGAAGGGCCGTCTCAGTCAACCTGCCATCCGTACTCGGGTCGATACCGCTTCTGTCCAGCCCCTGCCTGTCAAGTCCCATAGCCAACTCAATCAGCCTGAGCCCATGGAGATTGGCCGTGCCTCTCTGACTCCCGAGGAGCGTCGGGCGCCGTCTAAGCTCCAACCTTTGCCTCTACTGTGGTGGCGAGAATCACCGTGTCGCTACTTGTCCGGCAAAAGCCGCAGCTCACCAGGTGTAGGGGAGATCCGGGTGAGCTCAACAAGCCTTCAGTCTCCCTCCATCCGAAAGACCCTGCTTCATCTCCGCCTTCAGCTTTCTGACAAGACTCATACATTGGCCGCCCTTGTGGATTCCGGAGCCGAAGCAAACATCATGGACCCTGAGCTTGCACAGCAACTGGGCGTGAACCATCATCAACTGACACAACCCATTCCTGCACGAGCCCTGGATGGGCATCATCTTGGCACTGTCACTCATATCTCCGCCCCTGTGACAATCCTGCTGTCAGGAAACCACCAGGAGTCCATCCAGTTTCACCTCCTACACTCACCTGGCCAACCACTCATTCTTGGATACCCGTGGCTCCGTCAGCACAACCCCCACATCGACTGGGAGACAGGCACAGTCCGTGAGTGGGGAAGGAGTTGTCACCAGACCTGTTTAAGGGGGGCCACCCTGCCCGTTCACCGGGAAGGATCTAGCGCTACCTCCGACATATCCAATGTTCCGGCCTGTTACCACAGCCTGAAAGAGGTGTTCAACAAATCCAAGGCGACATCTCTACCCCCCACACAGACCCTATGACTGCGCGATTGATCTCCTGCCTGGCACAGCACCTCCCAAGGGTCGTCTGTATTCACTGTCAGCCCCGGAAAGAAAGGCCATGGAGGACTACATTAACGACTCTCTTGCCTCCGGGATAATTAGACCGTCGTCTTCCCCGCAGGAGCCGGGATTCTTCTTTGTCGGCAAGAAGGACGGTTCTCTTCGTCCATGCATAGATTACCGGGGTCTGAACGACATCACGGTTAAGAATCGCTACCCACTGCCCTTACTTTCGTCTGCCTTCGAACTGCTGCAGGGAGCCACTGTATTCACTAAGCTGGACCTTCGCAATGCCTACCATCTGGTGCGGATGAGGGAGGGAGACGAATGGAAGACAGCGTTCAACACACCAACCGGCCACTATGAATATCTCGTCATGCCCTTCGGCCTCACCAATGCCCCAGCAGTTTTTCAAGCCCTAGTGAATGATATCCTCAGGGACATGCTAAATACGTTCGTATTTGTGTACCTTGACGATATTTTAATATTCTCAAAGACTCTGTCAGAACACACGCACCACGTCCGGTTGGTCCTGCGCCGCCTGCTGGAGAACTCTCTTTTCGTGAAGGCAGAGAAGTGCGAGTTCCATGCCAAGACCGTTTCATTCCTGGGGTATGTGGTGACCGAGGGCAGCATTCAGATGGATCTCACGAAGGTGTCGGCTGTCACTTCCTGGCCAGTTCCTGAGTCTCGGAAGAAGTTGCAACAGTTCCTGGGCTTTGCCAACTTTTATAGGAGATTCATCAGAAACTATAGCACAGTGGCTGCACCCCTCACGGCGCTAACCAGCACTAAACAACCGTACCAATGGACATCAGCTGCTGATAAGGCCTTCAATATCCTCAAGACATGTTTCACTTCTGCTCCCATCCTCCAGATGCCAGATGCAGCAAGGCAGTTTGTGGTGGAGGTAGATGCTTCGGACGTGGGAGTGGGTGCAGTGCTTTCTCAAAGAGCAGCTGAGGATGGCAAGATGCACCCCTGTGCCTTCTACTCCCGTCGGCTAACCCCTGCCGAATGCAACTACGACATTGGGAACCGCGAGCTGTTGGCTGTCAAGCTCGCCCTTGAAGAATGGCGGCACTGGTTAGAGGGGTCAAAGGAACCATTCGTAGTGTGGACAGACCACAAGAACCTGGAGTATATCCAAACAGCCAGGAGGCTGAACTCCCGTCAACAGCGGTGGTCTCTGTTCTTTACGCGCTTCAATTTCACGCTCTCCTACCGCCCGGGATCTCGCAACATCAAACCTGATGCTCTTTCCCGGATGTTTCAGAAGGACGAGACCACCGCCATGACAGCTCCCATTCTTCCCAGCCACTTGGTCGTAGCGGCCCTCACCTGGGAGATCGAGAAGCAGGTCATGGAGGCTCTTCGGGACCAGCCAGGTCCAAGCACCAGCGCCCCCAACCGTCTGTTTGTTCCAGCAAATCTCAGGTCACCTGTGATTCAGTGGGGGCACGAATCCCGTCTGGCCTGTCATCCCGGCATCACTCGCACCCTTCATCTGGTCCGCCAGCGGTTCTGGTGGCGGGGGATGAGACGGGATGTCCGAGAATTCATCCGAGCTTGTCCCACTTGTAACCGAAACAAGACTCCCAACCAGCCTCCTGCTGGGTTGCTGCAACCCCTACTCATACCCAAGAGGCCCTGGTCCCACGTTTCACTGGACTTTGTTACGGGCCTTCCGCCCTCTGACGGACACACAGTCATCCTTACCATTGTTGACCGCTTTAGTAAGATGACCCACTTCGTGCCCCTTCCCAAACTACCCTCTGCTAAAGAGACCTCCCAGGTGGTCCTGGAACATGTGTTTCGTATCCATGGCCTACCCCAGGATATAGTGTCAGACCGGGGCCCGCAATTCTCAGCAACCTTTTGGAAGGAGTTCTGTCATCTCCTTGGGGCCACCGCCAGCCTATCGTCTGGATTCCACCCGCAGTCAAACGGCCAGACTGAACGCATGAACCAGGAGCTGGAGAAGGCACTGAGGTGTGTGGCTTCCCAAAATCCCCGGGCCTGGGCTCAACACCTGCTCTGGGTGGAATATGCCCATAATTCACTCACCAGTTCCTCCACCGGGCTCTCCCCCTTTCAGTGTGTCTACGGGTATCAACCTCCACTGTTTGCCAGCCAGGAGGCGGATGCCACCTGTCCGTCTGCTCTTGCGTATGCCCGCCGCTGCCGCCGCACTTGGGCCCAGGCTCGCACTGTGCTCCTGAAGTCTGGAACCAGCTACGCCGTCGGTGCCAACCGACGGAGGACCCCAGCACCTACTTACCGGGTTGGTCAGAAGGTCTGGCTGTCTGCCCGGGATCTGCCGCTGCGGGTTGTATCACGAAAGCTGGCCCCTCGCTTCATTGGTCCTTTTCCTGTGCAGAAAGTCATCAGTCCAACGGCGGTCCGACTTCAGTTGCCCGCTTCCATGCGGGTCCACCCCACCTTCCACGTCTCCAAGGTCAAGCCGGTCCATGAAAGTCCCCTGGTCCCTGCAGCTCCGGCGCCACCTCCTCCGCGCCTCGTAGATGGCGGTCCTGTCTTCACCGTCCGGCGGCTGCTCCGCTCTAGGCGAAGGGGTAGGGGTCTCCAGTACCTCGTTGATTGGGAGGGATATGGTCCAGAGGAGAGGACCTGGATCCCGGCCAGGAGGATAGTGGACCGGACCCTTATCACTGACTTCCACCGACTACATCCTGATCAGCCTGCAATCCGTAGGGGCCGTCCAAGAGGGGTTCCTAGCCGTCCGGCCCGCCCTGCTCCTGTCTCAGTGCCTGTCCTGTCTCCCGACCGTGACCCTCCAGCTCCTTCTGAGGATGAGGAGATTCACTCGGACCGCTCGGAGGAGTTCTGACCCGCCGCCTGCTCCCCTCCACCCTCCCGGCATGATGTTGTTCTTGGGACTTCTGGGGCCGTCCCTTGGAGGGGGGTCCTGTCATGAGCACTCTCTCTCCCTGGTAGCAACATTAATTGCATTCAATTATCTTCCACTCTGCTCACCTCCCTCTCTCTACTCAGCCTAACTAGCTCCACCTGCCCTGCTCTGCTCTTGTTACCTGGCCAGCTGCACTGCATTTCCCACTCACCATCCTCACCTTGCCTCACTCTGTTCTAATTACTCTGCCAGCTGAACTGCATTTCCCCACTACCTCTCCCAGTATATCAAGCCCTGGTTTTTCAGCCAAGCCCTGTCAGATCGTCTTCAAACCCGGACCAGTAACCTGCCTGTCTGCGCTCTGACTCCTGTTTGTGATACCGATCCTTTCTTGACTGCCTCCTTGTTCTACTGCCCCGTCTATCCCAACCTGCCTTCTGGACCTCGACTACTCTCCGATCTTCAGCCCCTCCGGTAACTCGTTTCTGCCTTCTGTCTCTCACCACGATATTTGCCCAGCCCTGATCTGTACTTCTGCCTGCCATTCATATTGCTGTTGTGTGTGTGTGTTCCCCCAGGTCTCCGACCACCAGATGAGCGTGCCCAGACGTTTCACCACCCTCAGCCCGATACGCCGCTCCATCACTGGGGAACACACACACTAAGCACTTGGACTGGACACCCCCGGACATTTGGTGACCCCCGGAGCACAGGTACCCACAGGAGGACCCTGAAAGACCCCTGACACCCCTGGGACTCCTCTTCCCGCCTGTAACCTTGAATAAAGAACTCTGAATTTGAACTTGCGCTCTTGGGTCCTCTTCTGTTCGTGACAATATGTAGAATTCAACATACAAAGTTTTTCAAATGTGGTTTTTTAAAAAGCCTTTTTTCAATGAATATTTTCTAAAATCATGTTTTAGGCAAAATCCACAATGCAACTAGTTCGGCATGTGAAGGGATACAAAGTTCTTTATAACAAACGATAAAAATATTTGTTATACATTTTGCATGAAAAGGGTCTAAAATATTTTTTTTACGTTCAGCAGTAGAAGGACATATGTAGAATTCAACATACAAAGATTTTCAAATGTGGTTTTTTTAAAAAGCTTTTTTCAATGAATATTTTCTAAAATCATGTTTTAGGCAAAATCCACAATGCAACTAGTTCGGCATGTGAAGGGATACAAAGTTCTTTATAACAAACAAGAAAAATATATGTTAAACATTTTGCATGAAAAGGGTCTAAAATATTTTTTTACGTTCAGCAGTAGAAGGACATATGTAGAATTCAACATACAAAGGTTTTCAAATGTGGTTTTTTTAAAAGCTTTTTTCAATGAATATTTTCTAAAATCATGTTTTAGGCAAAATCCACAATGCAACTAGTTCGGCATGTGAAGGGATACAAAGTTCTTTATAACAAACGAGAAAAATATTTGTTATACATTTTGCATGAAAAGGGTCTAAAATATTTTTTTACGTTCAGCACTAGAAGGACATATGTAGAATTCAACATACAAAGGTTTTCAAATGTGTTTTTTAAAAAGCTTTTTTCAATGAATATTTTCTAAAATCATGTTTTAGGCAAAATCCACAATGCAACTAGTTCGGCATGTGAAGGGATACAAAGTTCTTTATAACAAACGATACAAATATTTGTTATACATTTTGCATGAAAAGGGTCTAAAATATTTTTTTACGTTCAGCAGTAGAAGGACATATGTAGAATTCAACATACAAAGGTTTTCAAATGTGTTTTTTTAAAAAGCTTTTTTCAATGAATATTTTCTAAAATCATGTTTTAGGCTAAATCCACAATGCAACTTGTTCGGCATATGAAGGGATACAAAGTTCTTTATAACAAACGAGAAAAATATTTGTTATACATTTTGCATGAAAAGGGTCTAAAATATTTTGTTTACGTTCAGCAGTAGAAGGACATATGTAGAATTCAACATACAAAGATTTTCAAATGTGGTTTTTTTAAAAGCTTTTTTCAATGAATATTTTCTAAAATCATGTTTTAGGCAAAATCCACAATGCAACTAGTTCGGCATGTGAAGGGATACAAAGTTCTTTATAACAAACAAGAAAAATATATGTTATACATTTTGCATGAAAAGGGTCTAAAATATTTTTTTTACGTTCAGCAGTAGAAGGACATATGTAGAATTCAACATACAAAGTTTTCAAATGTGGTTTTTTAAAAGCTTTTTTCAATGAATATTTTCTAAAATCATGTTTTAGGCAAAATCCACAATGCAACTAGTTCGGCATGTGAAGGGATACAAAGTTCTTTATAACAAACGAGAAAAATATTTGTTATACATTTTGCATGAAAAGGGTCTAAAATATTTTTTTAACGTTCAGCACTAGAAGGACATATGTAGAATTCAACATACAAAGTTTTCAAATGTGTTTTTTAAAAAGCTTTTTTCAATGAATATTTTCTAAAATCATGTTTTAGGCAAAATCCACAATGCAACTAGTTCGGCATGTGAAGGGATACAAAGTTCTTTATAACAAACGATAAAAATATTTGTTATACATTTTGCATGAAAAGGGTCTAAAATATTTTTTTTACGTTCAGCAGTAGAAGGACATATGTAGAATTCAACATACAAAGGTTTTCAAATGTGGTTTTTTAAAAGCTTTTTTCAATGAATATTTTCTAAAATCATGTTTTAGGCAAAATCCACAATGCAACTAGTTCGGCATGTGAAGGGATACAAAGTTCTTTATAACAAACGAGAAAAATATTTGTTATACATTTTGCATGAAAAGGGTCTAAAATATTTTTTTTACGTTCAGCAGTAGAAGGACATATGTAGAATTCAACATACAAAGTTTTCAAATGTGGTTTTTTTAAAAAGCTTTTTTCAATGAATATTTTCTAAAATCATGTTTTAGGCAAAATCCACAATGCAACTAGTTCGGCATGTGAAGGGATACAAAGTTCTTTATAACAAACAAGAAAAATATATGTTATACATTTTGCATGAAAAGGGTCTAAAATATTTTTTTAACGTTCAGCACTAGAAGGACATATGTAGAATTCAACATACAAAGGTTTTCAAATGTGTTTTTTAAAAAGCTTTTTTCAATGAATATTTTCTAAAATCATGTTTTAGGCAAAATCCACAATGCAACTAGTTCGGCATGTGAAGGGATACAAAGTTCTTTATAACAAACGAGAAAAATATTTGTTATACATTTTGCATGAAAAGGGTCTAAAATATTTTGTTTACGTTCAGCAGTAGAAGGACATATGTAGAATTCAACATACAAAGATTTTCAAATGTGGTTTTTTAAAAAGCTTTTTTCAATGAATATTTTCTAAAATCATGTTTTAGGCAAAATCCACAATGCAACTAGTTCGGCATGTGAAGGGATACAAAGTTCTTTATAACAAACGAGAAAAATATATGTTATACATTTTGCATGAAAAAGGGTCTAAAATATTTTTTTAACGTTCAGCAGTAGAAGGACATATGTAGAATTCAACATACAAAGGTTTTTCAAATGTGTTTTTTAAAAAGCCTTTTTTCAATGAATATTTTCTAAAATCATGTTTTAGGCAAAATCCACAATGCAACTAGTTCGGCATGTGAAGGGATACAAAGTTCTTTATAACAAACGATAAAAATATTTGTTATACATTTTGCATGAAAAGGGTCTAAAATATTTTTTTTACGTTCAGCAGTAGAAGGACATATGTAGAATTCAACATACAAAGATTTTCAAATGTGGTTTTTTAAAAAGCTTTTTTCAATGAATATTTTCTAAAATCATGTTTTAGGCAAAATCCACAATGCAACTAGTTCGGCATATGAAGGGATACAAAGTTCTTTATAACAAACAAGAAAAATATATGTTATACATTTTGCATGAAAAGGGTCTAAAATATTTTTTTAACGTTCAGCAGTAGAAGGACATATGTAGAAGTCAACATACAAAGGTTTTCAAATGTGGTTTTTTAAAAAGCTTTTTCAATGAATATTTTCTAAAATCATGTTTTAGGCAAAATCCACAATGCAACTAGTTCGGCATGTGAAGGGATACAAAGTTCTTTATAACAAACGAGAAAAATATTTGTTATACATTTTGCATGAAAAGGGTCTAAAATATTTTTTTTACGTTCAGCAGTAGAAGGACATATGTAGAATTCAACATACAAAGATTTTCAAATGTGGTTTTTTAAAAAGCTTTTTTCAATGAATATTTTCTAAAATCATGTTTTAGGCAAAATCCACAATGCAACTAGTTCGGCATGTGAAGGGATACAAAGTTCTTTATAACAAACGATAAAAATATTTGTTATACATTTTGCATGAAAAGGGTCTAAAATATTTTTTTACGTTCAGCAGTAGAAGGACATATGTAGAATTCAACATACAAAGGTTTTCAAATGTGGTTTTTTAAAAAGCTTTTTTCAATGAATATTTTCTAAAATCATGTTTTAGGCTAAATCCACAATGCAACTTGTTCGGCATATGAAGGGATACAAAGTTCTTTATAACAAACGAGAAAAATATTTGTTATACATTTTGCATGAAAAGGGTCTAAAATATTTTGTTTACGTTCAGCAGTAGAAGGACATATGTAGAATTCAACATACAAAGATTTTCAAATGTGGTTTTTTAAAAGCTTTTTTCAATGAATATTTTCTAAAATCATGTTTTAGGCAAAATCCACAATGCAACTAGTTCGGCATGTGAAGGGATACAAAGTTCTTTATAACAAACGAGAAAAATATTTGTTATACATTTTGCATGAAAAGGGTCTAAAATATTTTTTTTACGTTCAGCAGTAGAAGGACATATGTAGAATTCAACATACAAAGATTTTCAAATGTGGTTTTTTAAAAAGCTTTTTCAATGAATATTTTCTAAAATCATGTTTTAGGCAAAATCCACAATGCAACTAGTTCGGCATGTGAAGGGATACAAAGTTCTTTATAACAAACAAGAAAAATATATGTTATACATTTTGCATGAAAAGGGTCTAAAATATTTTTTTAACGTTCAGCACTAGAAGGACATATGTAGAATTCAACATACAAAGGTTTTCAAATGTGGTTTTTTAAAAAGCTTTTTTCAATGAATATTTTCTAAAATCATGTTTTAGGCAAAATCCACAATGCAACTAGTTCGGCATGTGAAGGGATACAAAGTTCTTTATAACAAAAGAAGAAAAATATTTGTTATACATTTTGCATGAAAAGGGTCTAAAATATTTTTTTTACGTTCAGCAGTAGAAGGACATATGTAGAATTCAACATACAAAGATTTTCAAATGTGGTTTTTTAAAAAGCTTTTTTCAATGAATATTTTCTAAAATCATGTTTTAGGCAAAATCCACAATGCAACTAGTTCGGCATGTGAAGGGATACAAAGTTCTTTATAACAAACGAGAAAAATATTTGTTATACATTTTGCATGAAAAGGGTCTAAAATATTTTTTTTACGTTCAGCAGTAGAAGGACATATGTAGAATTCAACATACAAAGGTTTTCAAATGTGGTTTTTTAAAAAGCTTTTTTCAATGAATATTTTCTAAAATCATGTTTTAGGCAAATCCACAATGCAACTAGTTCGGCATATGAAGGGATACAAAGTTCTTTATAACAAACGAGAAAAATATTTGTTATACATTTTGCATGAAAAGGGTCTAAAATATTTTTTTTACGTTCAGCAGTAGAAGGACATATGTAGAATTCAACATACAAAGATTTTCAAATGTGGTTTTTTAAAAAGCTTTTTTCAATGAATATTTTCTAAAATCATGTTTTAGGCAAAATCCACAATGCAACTAGTTCGGCATGTGAAGGGATACAAAGTTCTTTATAACAAACAAGAAAAATATTTGTTATACATTTTGCATGAAAAGGGTCTAAAATATTTTTTTTACGTTCAGCAGTAGAAGGACATATGTAGAATTCAACATACAAAGTTTTCAAATGTGGTTTTTTTAAAAAGCTTTTTTCAATGAATATTTTCTAAAATCATGTTTTAGGCAAAATCCACAATGCAACTAGTTCGGCATGTGAAGGGATACAAAGTTCTTTATAACAAACGAGAAAAATATATGTTATACATTTTGCATGAAAAGGGTCTAAAATATTTTTTTAACGTTCAGCAGTAGAAGGACATATGTAGAATTCAACATACAAAGGTTTTCAAATGTGGTTTTTTAAAAAGCTTTTTTCAATGAATATTTTCTAAAATCATGTTTTAGGCAAAATCCACAATGCAACTAGTTCGGCATGTGAAGGGATACAAAGTTCTTTATAACAAACGAGAAAAATATTTGTTATACATTTTTGCATGAAAAGGGTCTAAAATATTTTTTTTACGTTCAGCAGTAGAAGGACATATGTAGAATTCAACATACAAAGGTTTTCAAATGTGGTTTTTTTAAAAAGCTTTTTTCAATGAATATTTTCTAAAATCATGTTTTAGGCAAAATCCACAATGCAACTAGTTCGGCATGTGAAGGGATACAAAGTTCTTTATAACAAACGAGAAAAAATATTTGTTATACATTTTGCATGAAAAGGGTCTAAAATATTTTTTTTACGTTCAGCAGTAGAAGGACATATGTAGAATTCAACATACAAAGGTTTTCAAATGTGGTTTTTTTAAAAAGCTTTTTTCAATGAATATTTTCTAAAATCATGTTTTAGGCAAAATCCACAATGCAACTAGTTCGGCATGTGAAGGGATACAAAGTTCTTTATAACAAACGAGAAAAATATTTGTTATACATTTTGCATGAAAAGGGTCTAAAATATTTTTTTTACGTTCAGCAGTAGAAGGACATATGTAGAATTCAACATACAAAGATTTTCAAATGTGGTTTTTTAAAAAGCTTTTTTCAATGAATATTTTCTAAAATCATGTTTTAGGCAAAATCCACAATGCAACTAGTTCGGCATGTGAAGGGATACAAAGTTCTTTATAACAAACGAGAAAAATATTTGTTATACATTTTGCATGAAAAGGGTCTAAAATATTTTTTTTACGTTCAGCAGTAGAAGGACATATGTAGAATTCAACATACAAAGGTTTTCAAATGTGTTTTTTTAAAAAGCTTTTTTCAATGAATATTTTCTAAAATCATGTTTTAGGCTAAATCCACAATGCAACTTGTTCGGCATATGAAGGGATACAAAGTTCTTTATAACAAACGAGAAAAATATTTGTTATACATTTTGCATGAAAAGGGTCTAAAATATTTTTTTTACGTTCAGCAGTAGAAGGACATATGTAGAATTCAACATACAAAGATTTTCAAATGTGGTTTTTTAAAAAGCTTTTTTCAATGAATATTTTCTAAAATCATGTTTTAGGCAAAATCCACAATGCAACTAGTTCGGCATGTGAAGGGATACAAAGTTCTTTATAACAAACAAGAAAAATATATGTTATACATTTTGCATGAAAAGGGTCTAAAATATTTTTTTAACGTTCAGCACTAGAAGGACATATGTAGAATTCAACATACAAAGGTTTTCAAATGTGGTTTTTTAAAAAGCTTTTTTCAATGAATATTTTCTAAAATCATGTTTTAGGCAAAATCCACAATGCAACTAGTTCGGCATGTGAAGGGATACAAAGTTCTTTATAACAAACGAGAAAAATATTTGTTATACATTTTGCATGAAAAGGGTCTAAAATATTTTTTTACGTTCAGCAGTAGAAGGACATATGTAGAATTCAACATACAAAGATTTTCAAATGTGGGTTTTTTTAAAAAGCTTTTTTCAATGAATATTTTCTAAAATCATGTTTTAGGCAAAATCCACAATGCAACTAGTTCGGCATGTGAAGGGATACAAAGTTCTTTATAACAAACGAGAAAAAATATTTGTTATACATTTTGCATGAAAAGGGTCTAAAATATTTTTTTAACGTTCAGCAGTAGAAGGACATATGTAGAATTCAACATACAAAGGTTTTCAAATGTGGTTTTTTAAAAAGCTTTTTTCAATGAATATTTTCTAAAATCATGTTTTAGGCAAAATCCACAATGCAACTAGTTCGGCATGTGAAGGGATACAAAGTTCTTTATAACAAACGAAGAAAAATATTTGTTATACATTTTGCATGAAAAAGGGTCTAAAATATTTTTTTACGTTCAGCAGTAGAAGGACATATGTAGAATTCAACATACAAAGATTTTCAAATGTGGTTTTTTTAAAAAGCTTTTTTCAATGAATATTTTCTAAAATCATGTTTTAGGCAAAATCCACAATGCAACTAGTTCGGCATGTGAAGGGATACAAAGTTCTTTATAACAAACAAGAAAAATATTTGTTATACATTTTGCATGAAAAGGGTCTAAAATATTTTTTTAACGTTCAGCAGTAGAAGGACATATGTAGAATTCAACATACAAAGGTTTTCAAATGTGGTTTTTTAAAAAGCTTTTTTCAATGAATATTTTCTAAAATCATGTTTTAGGCAAAATCCACAATGCAACTAGTTCGGCATGTGAAGGGATACAAAGTTCTTTATAACAAACGAGAAAAATATTTGTTATACATTTTGCATGAAAAGGGTCTAAAATATTTTTTTACGTTCAGCAGTAGAAGGACATATGTAGAATTCAACATACAAAGGTTTTCAAATGTGTTTTTTTAAAAGCTTTTTTCAATGAATATTTTCTAAAATCATGTTTTAGGCAAAATCCACAATGCAACTAGTTCGGCATGTGAAGGGATACAAAGTTCTTTATAACAAACGAGAAAAATATTTGTTATACATTTTGCATGAAAAGGGTCTAAAATATTTTTTTTACGTTCAGCAGTAGAAGGACATATGTAGAATTCAACATACAAAGGTTTTCAAATGTGTTTTTTAAAAAGCTTTTTTCAATGAATATTTTCTAAAATCATGTTTTAGGCAAAATCCACAATGCAACTAGTTCGGCATGTGAAGGGATACAAAGTTCTTTATAACAAACGAGAAAAATATTTGTTATACATTTTGCATGAAAAGGGTCTAAAATATTTTTTTTACGTTCAGCAGTAGAAGGACATATGTAGAATTCAACATACAAAGATTTTCAAATGTGGTTTTTTAAAAAGCTTTTTTCAATGAATATTTTCTAAAATCATGTTTTAGGCAAAATCCACAATGCAACTAGTTCGGCATGTGAAGGGATACAAAGTTCTTTATAACAAACAAGAAAAATATATGTTATACATTTTGCATGAAAAGGGTCTAAAATATTTTTTTAACGTTCAGCAGTAGAAGGACATATGTAGAATTCAACATACAAAGGTTTTTCAAATGTGTTTTTTAAAAAGCCTTTTTTCAATGAATATTTTCTAAAATCATGTTTTAGGCAAAATCCACAATGCAACTAGTTCGGCATGTGAAGGGATACAAAGTTCTTTATAACAAACGATAAAAATATTTGTTATACATTTTGCATGAAAAGGGTCTAAAATATTTTTTTAACGTTCAGCAGTAGAAGGACATATGTAGAATTCAACATACAAAGGTTTTCAAATGTGTTTTTTTAAAAAGCTTTTTTCAATGAATATTTTCTAAAATCATGTTTTAGGCAAAATCCACAATGCAACTAGTTCGGCATGTGAAGGGATACAAAGTTCTTTATAACAAACGAAAAAAAATATTTGTTATACATTTTGCATGAAAAGGGTCTAAAATATTTTTTTACGTTCAGCAGTAGAAGGACATATGTAGAATTCAACATACAAAGATTTTCAAATGTGGTTTTTTTAAAAAGCTTTTTTCAATGAATATTTTCTAAAATCATGTTTTAGGCAAAATCCACAATGCAACTAGTTCGGCATGTGAAGGGATACAAAGTTCTTTATAACAAACGAGAAAAATATTTGTTATACATTTTGCATGAAAAGGGTCTAAAATATTTTTTTAACGTTCAGCACTAGAAGGACATATGTAGAATTCAACATACAAAGGTTTTCAAATGTGGTTTTTTAAAAAGCTTTTTTCAATGAATATTTTCTAAAATCATGTTTTAGGCAAAATCCACAATGCAACTAGTTCGGCATGTGAAGGGATACAAAGTTCTTTATAACAAACAAGAAAAATATATGTTATACATTTTGCATGAAAAGGGTCTAAAATATTTTTTTAACGTTCAGCAGTAGAAGGACATATGTAGAATTCAACATACAAAGATTTTCAAATGTGGTTTTTAAAAAGCTTTTTCAATGAATATTTTCTAAAATCATGTTTTAGGCAAAATCCACAATGCAACTAGTTCGGCATGTGAAGGGATACAAAGTTCTTTATAACAAACGAAAAAAAATATTTGTTATACATTTTGCATGAAAAGGGTCTAAAATATTTTTTTTACGTTCAGCAGTAGAAGGACATATGTAGAATTCAACATACAAAGGTTTTCAAATGTGGTTTTTTTAAAAGCTTTTTTCAATGAATATTTTCTAAAATCATGTTTTAGGCTAAATCCACAATGCAACTTGTTCGGCATATGAAGGGATACAAAGTTCTTTATAACAAACGAGAAAAATATTTGTTATACATTTTGCATGAAAAGGGTCTAAAATATTTTGTTTACGTTCAGCAGTAGAAGGACATATGTAGAATTCAACATACAAAGATTTTCAAATGTGGTTTTTTTAAAAAGCTTTTTTCAATGAATATTTTCTAAAATCATGTTTTAGGCAAAATCCACAATGCAACTAGTTCGGCATGTGAAGGGATACAAAGTTCTTTATAACAAACAAGAAAAATATATGTTATACATTTTGCATGAAAAGGGTCTAAAATATTTTTTTTAACGTTCAGCAGTAGAAGGACATATGTAGAATTCAACATACAAAGGTTTTCAAATGTGTTTTTTAAAAAGCCTTTTTTCAATGAATATTTTCTAAAATCATGTTTTAGGCAAAATCCACAATGCAACTAGTTCGGCATGTGAAGGGATACAAAGTTCTTTATAACAAACGAAAAAATATTTGTTATACATTTTGCATGAAAAGGGTCTAAAATATTTTTTTACGTTCAGCAGTAGAAGGACATATGTAGAATTCAACATACAAAGATTTTCAAATGTGGTTTTTTAAAAAGCTTTTTTCAATGAATATTTTCTAAAATCATGTTTTAGGCAAAATCCACAATGCAACTAGTTCGGCATGTGAAGGGATACAAAGTTCTTTATAACAAACAAGAAAAATATATGTTATACATTTTGCATGAAAAGGGTCTAAAATATTTTTTTTAACGTTCAGCAGTAGAAGGACATATGTAGAATTCAACATACAAAGGTTTTCAAATGTGGTTTTTAAAAAGCTTTTTTCAATGAATATTTTCTAAAATCATGTTTTAGGCAAAATCCACAATGCAACTAGTTCGGCATGTGAAGGGATACAAAGTTCTTTATAACAAACGAGAAAAATATTTGTTATACATTTTGCATGAAAAGGGTCTAAAATATTTTTTTTACGTTCAGCAGTAGAAGGACATATGTAGAATTCAACATACAAAGATTTTCAAATGTGGTTTTTAAAAAGCTTTTTTCAATGAATATTTTCTAAAATCATGTTTTAGGCAAAATCCACAATGCAACTAGTTCGGCATGTGAAGGGATACAAAGTTCTTTATAACAAACGAGAAAAATATTTGTTATACATTTTGCATGAAAAGGGTCTAAAATATTTTTTTTACGTTCAGCAGTAGAAGGACATATGTAGAATTCAACATACAAAGGTTTTCAAATGTGTTTTTTTAAAAAGCTTTTTTCAATGAATATTTTCTAAAATCATGTTTTAGGCAAAATCCACAATGCAACTAGTTCGGCATGTGAAGGGATACAAAGTTCTTTATAACAAACGAGAAAAATATTTGTTATACATTTTGCATGAAAAGGGTCTAAAATATTTTTTTTAC
This sequence comes from Coregonus clupeaformis, assembly GCF_020615455.1. Taxonomy (NCBI): domain Eukaryota; kingdom Metazoa; phylum Chordata; class Actinopteri; order Salmoniformes; family Salmonidae; genus Coregonus; species Coregonus clupeaformis. The sequence continues at coordinate 273,975 of NW_025534055.1, forward strand.
GTTCAGCAGTAGAAGGACATATGTAGAATTCAACATACAAAGGTTTTCAAATGTGGTTTTTTTAAAAAGCTTTTTTCAATGAATATTTTCTAAAATCATGTTTTAGGCAAAATCCACAATGCAACTAGTTCGGCATGTGAAGGGATACAAAGTTCTTTATAACAAACGAGAAAAATATTTGTTATACATTTTGCATGAAAAGGGTCTAAAATATTTTTTTACGTTCAGCAGTAGAAGGACATATGTAGAATTCAACATACAAAGGTTTTCAAATGTGGTTTTTTAAAAGCTTTTTTCAATGAATATTTTCTAAAATCATGTTTTAGGCAAAATCCACAATGCAACTAGTTCGGCATGTGAAGGGATACAAAGTTCTTTATAACAAACGAGAAAAATATTTGTTATACATTTTGCATGAAAAGGGTCTAAAATATTTTTTTAACGTTCAGCAGTAGAAGGACATATGTAGAATTCAACATACAAAGGTTTTTCAAATGTGTTTTTTAAAAAGCTTTTTTCAATGAATATTTTCTAAAATCATGTTTTAGGCAAAATCCACAATGCAACTAGTTCGGCATGTGAAGGGATACAAAGTTCTTTATAACAAACGAGAAAAATATTTGTTATACATTTTGCATGAAAAGGGTCTAAAATATTTTTTTACGTTCAGCAGTAGAAGGACATATGTAGAATTCAACATACAAAGGTTTTCAAATGTGGTTTTTTAAAAAGCTTTTTTCAATGAATATTTTCTAAAATCATGTTTTAGGCAAAATCCACAATGCAACTAGTTCGGCATGTGAAGGGATACAAAGTTCTTTATAACAAACGAGAAAAATATTTGTTATACATTTTGCATGAAAAGGGTCTAAAATATTTTTTTAACGTTCAGCAGTAGAAGGACATATGTAGAATTCAACATACAAAGGTTTTCAAATGTGGTTTTTTAAAAAGCTTTTTTCAATGAATATTTTCTAAAATCATGTTTTAGGCAAAATCCACAATGCAACTAGTTCGGCATGTGAAGGGATACAAAGTTCTTTATAACAAACGAGAAAAATATTTGTTATACATTTTGCATGAAAAGGGTCTAAAATATTTTTTTAACGTTCAGCACTAGAAGGACATATATAGAATTCAACATACAAAGGTTTTCAAATGTGTTTTTTAAAAAGCTTTTTTCAATGAATATTTTCTAAAATCATGTTTTAGGCTAAATCCACAATGCAACTAGTTCGGCATATGAAGGGATACAAAGTTCTTTATAACAAATGAGAAAAATATTTGTTATACATTTTGCATGAAAAGGGTCTAAAATATTTTGTTTACGTTCAGCAGTAGAAGGACATATGTAGAATTCAACATACAAAGATTTTCAAATGTGGTTTTTTTAAAAAGCTTTTTTCAATGAATATTTTCTAAAATCATGTTTTAGGCAAAATCCACAATGCAACTAGTTCGGCATGTGAAGGGATACAAAGTTCTTTATAACAAACAAGAAAAATATATGTTATACATTTTGCATGAAAAGGGTCTAAAATATTTTTTTAACGTTCAGCAGTAGAAGGACATATGTAGAATTCAACATACAAAGGTTTTCAAATGTGTTTTTTTAAAAGCTTTTTCAATGAATATTTTCTAAAATCATGTTTTAGGCAAAATCCACAATGCAACTAGTTCGGCATGTGAAGGGATACAAAGTTCTTTATAACAAACGAGAAAAATATTTGTTATACATTTTGCATGAAAAGGGTCTAAAATATTTTTTTTACGTTCAGCAGTAGAAGGACATATGTAGAATTCAACATACAAAGATTTTCAAATGTGGTTTTTTAAAAAGCTTTTTTCAATGAATATTTTCTAAAATCATGTTTTAGGCAAAATCCACAATGCAACTAGTTCGGCATGTGAAGGGATACAAAGTTCTTTATAACAAACAAGAAAAAATATATGTTATACATTTTGCATGAAAAGGGTCTAAAATATTTTTTTTAACGTTCAGCAGTAGAAGGACATATGTAGAATTCAACATACAAAGGTTTTCAAATGTGTTTTTTAAAAAGCTTTTTTCAATGAATATTTTCTAAAATCATGTTTTAGGCAAAATCCACAATGCAACTAGTTCGGCATGTGAAGGGATACAAAGTTCTTTATAACAAACGAGAAAAATATTTGTTATACATTTTGCATGAAAAGGGTCTAAAATATTTTTTTACGTTCAGCAGTAGAAGGACATATGTAGAATTCAACATACAAAGATTTTCAAATGTGGTTTTTTAAAAGCTTTTTTCAATGAATATTTTCTAAAATCATGTTTTAGGCAAAATCCACAATGCAACTAGTTCGGCATGTGAAGGGATACAAAGTTCTTTATAACAAACGAGAAAAATATATGTTATACATTTTGCATGAAAAGGGTCTAAAATATTTTTTTAACGTTCAGCACTAGAAGGACATATGTAGAAGTCAACATACAAAGGTTTTCAAATGTGGTTTTTAAAAAGCTTTTTTCAATGAATATTTTCTAAAATCATGTTTTAGGCAAAATCCACAATGCAACTAGTTCGGCATGTGAAGGGATACAAAGTTCTTTATAACAAACGAGAAAAATATTTGTTATACATTTTGCATGAAAAGGGTCTAAAATATTTTTTTTACGTTCAGCAGTAGAAGGACATATGTAGAATTCAACATACAAAGATTTTCAAATGTGGTTTTTTTAAAAAGCTTTTTTCAATGAATATTTTCTAAAATCATGTTTTAGGCAAAATCCACAATGCAACTAGTTCGGCATGTGAAGGGATACAAAGTTCTTTATAACAAACGAGAAAAATATTTGTTATACATTTTGCATGAAAAGGGTCTAAAATATTTTTTTTACGTTCAGCAGTAGAAGGACATATGTAGAATTCAACATACAAAGGTTTTCAAATGTGTTTTTTTAAAAAGCTTTTTTCAATGAATATTTTCTAAAATCATGTTTTAGGCTAAATCCACAATGCAACTTGTTCGGCATGTGAAGGGATACAAAGTTCTTTATAACAAACGAGAAAAATATTTGTTATACATTTTGCATGAAAAGGGTCTAAAATATTTTTTTACGTTCAGCAGTAGAAGGACATATGTAGAATTCAACATACAAAGATTTTCAAATGTGGTTTTTTAAAAAGCTTTTTTCAATGAATATTTTCTAAAATCATGTTTTAGGCAAAATCCACAATGCAACTAGTTCGGCATGTGAAGGGATACAAAGTTCTTTATAACAAACAAGAAAAAATATTTGTTATACATTTTGCATGAAAAGGGTCTAAAATATTTTTTTTACGTTCAGCAGTAGAAGGACATATGTAGAATTCAACATACAAAGGTTTTCAAATGTGGTTTTTTAAAAAGCTTTTTTCAATGAATATTTTCTAAAATCATGTTTTAGGCAAAATCCACAATGCAACTAGTTCGGCATGTGAAGGGATACAAAGTTCTTTATAACAAACAAGAAAAATATTTGTTATACATTTTGCATGAAAAGGGTCTAAAATATTTTTTTTAACGTTCAGCAGTAGAAGGACATATGTAGAATTCAACATACAAAGGTTTTCAAATGTGGTTTTTAAAAAGCTTTTTTCAATGAATATTTTCTAAAATCATGTTTTAGGCAAAATCCACAATGCAACTAGTTCGGCATGTGAAGGGATACAAAGTTCTTTATAACAAACGAGAAAAATATTTGTTATACATTTTGCATGAAAAGGGTCTAAAATATTTTTTTACGTTCAGCAGTAGAAGGACATATGTAGAATTCAACATACAAAGATTTTCAAATGTGGTTTTTTTAAAAAGCTTTTTTCAATGAATATTTTCTAAAATCATGTTTTAGGCAAAATCCACAATGCAACTAGTTCGGCATGTGAAGGGATACAAAGTTCTTTATAACAAACGATAAAAATATTTGTTATACATTTTGCATGAAAAGGGTCTAAAATATTTTTTTTACGTTCAGCAGTAGAAGGACATATGTAGAATTCAACATACAAAGGTTTTCAAATGTGTTTTTTTAAAAGCTTTTTTCAATGAATATTTTCTAAAATCATGTTTTAGGCTAAATCCACAATGCAACTTGTTCGGCATATGAAGGGATACAAAGTTCTTTATAACAAACGAGAAAAATATTTGTTATACATTTTGCATGAAAAAGGGTCTAAAATATTTTGTTTTACGTTCAGCAGTAGAAGGACATATGTAGAATTCAACATACAAAGATTTTCAAATGTGGTTTTTTTAAAAAGCTTTTTTCAATGAATATTTTCTAAAATCATGTTTTAGGCAAAATCCACAATGCAACTAGTTCGGCATGTGAAGGGATACAAAGTTCTTTATAACAAACGAGAAAAATATTTGTTATACATTTTGCATGAAAAGGGTCTAAAATATTTTTTTACGTTCAGCAGTAGAAGGACATATGTAGAATTCAACATACAAAGATTTTCAAATGTGGTTTTTAAAAAGCTTTTTTCAATGAATATTTTCTAAAATCATGTTTTAGGCAAAATCCACAATGCAACTAGTTCGGCATGTGAAGGGATACAAAGTTCTTTATAACAAACAAGAAAAAATATATGTTATACATTTTGCATGAAAAGGGTCTAAAATATTTTTTTTAACGTTCAGCAGTAGAAGGACATATGTAGAATTCAACATACAAAGGTTTTCAAATGTGGTTTTTTAAAAAGCTTTTTTCAATGAATATTTTCTAAAATCATGTTTTAGGCAAAATCCACAATGCAACTAGTTCGGCATGTGAAGGGATACAAAGTTCTTTATAACAAACGAAAAAAATATTTGTTATACATTTTGCATGAAAAGGGTCTAAAATATTTTTTTTACGTTCAGCAGTAGAAGGACATATGTAGAATTCAACATACAAAGGTTTTCAAATGTGGTTTTTTAAAAAGCTTTTTTCAATGAATATTTTCTAAAATCATGTTTTAGGCAAAATCCACAATGCAACTTGTTCGGCATGTGAAGGGATACAAAGTTCTTTATAACAAACGAAGAAAAATATTTGTTATACATTTTGCATGAAAAGGGTCTAAAATATTTTTTTACGTTCAGCAGTAGAAGGACATATGTAGAATTCAACATACAAAGATTTTCAAATGTGGTTTTTTTTAAAAAGCTTTTTTCAATGAATATTTTCTAAAATCATGTTTTAGGCAAAATCCACAATGCAACTAGTTCGGCATGTGAAGGGATACAAAGTTCTTTATAACAAACAAGAAAAAATATTTGTTATACATTTTGCATGAAAAGGGTCTAAAATATTTTTTTAACGTTCAGCAGTAGAAGGACATATGTAGAATTCAACATACAAAGGTTTTCAAATGTGGTTTTTTAAAAAGCTTTTTTCAATGAATATTTTCTAAAATCATGTTTTAGGCAAAATCCACAATGCAACTAGTTCGGCATGTGAAGGGATACAAAGTTCTTTATAACAAACAAGAAAAATATATGTTATACATTTTGCATGAAAAGGGTCTAAAATATTTTTTTACGTTCAGCAGTAGAAGGACATATGTAGAATTCAACATACAAAGATTTTCAAATGTGGTTTTTTAAAAAGCTTTTTTCAATGAATATTTTCTAAAATCATGTTTTAGGCAAAATCCACAATGCAACTAGTTCGGCATGTGAAGGGATACAAAGTTCTTTATAACAAACGAGAAAAATATTTGTTATACATTTTGCATGAAAAGGGTCTAAAATATTTTTTTTACGTTCAGCACTAGAAGGACATATGTAGAAGTCAACATACAAAGGTTTTCAAATGTGTTTTTTTAAAAGCTTTTTTCAATGAATATTTTCTAAAATCATGTTTTAGGCTAAATCCACAATGCAACTAGTTCGGCATGTGAAGGGATACAAAGTTCTTTATAACAAACGATAAAAATATTTGTTATACATTTTGCATGAAAAGGGTCTAAAATATTTTTTTTACGTTCAGCAGTAGAAGGACATATGTAGAATTCAACATACAAAGATTTTCAAATGTGGTTTTTTAAAAGCTTTTTTCAATGAATATTTTCTAAAATCATGTTTTAGGCAAAATCCACAATGCAACTAGTTCGGCATGTGAAGGGATACAAAGTTCTTTATAACAAACAAGAAAAATATATGTTATACATTTTGCATGAAAAGGGTCTAAAATATTTTTTTAACGTTCAGCAGTAGAAGGACATATGTAGAATTCAACATACAAAGGTTTTCAAATGTGTTTTTAAAAAGCTTTTTCCAATGAATATTTTCTAAAATCATGTTTTAGGCTAAATCCACAATGCAACTAGTTCGGCATGTGAAGGGATACAAAGTTCTTTATAACAAACGAGAAAAATATTTGTTATACATTTTGCATGAAAAGGGTCTAAAATATTTTGTTTACGTTCAGCAGTAGAAGGACATATGTAGAATTCAACATACAAAGATTTTCAAATGTGGTTTTTTAAAAAAGCTTTTTTCAATGAATATTTTCTAAAATCATGTTTTAGGCAAAATCCACAATGCAACTAGTTCGGCATGTGAAGGGATACAAAGTTCTTTATAACAAACGAGAAAAATATTTGTTATACATTTTGCATGAAAAGGGTCTAAAATATTTTTTTAACGTTCAGCACTAGAAGGACATATGTAGAATTCAACATACAAAGGTTTTCAAATGTGTTTTTTAAAAAGCCTTTTTTCAATGAATATTTTCTAAAATCATGTTTTAGGCAAAATCCACAATGCAACTAGTTCGGCATGTGAAGGGATACAAAGTTCTTTATAACAAACGAGAAAAATATTTGTTATACATTTTGCATGAAAAGGGTCTAAAATATTTTTTTACGTTCAGCAGTAGAAGGACATATGTAGAATTCAACATACAAAGGTTTTCAAATGTGGTTTTTTTAAAAAGCTTTTTTCAATGAATATTTTCTAAAATCATGTTTTAGGCAAAATCCACAATGCAACTAGTTCGGCATGTGAAGGGATACAAAGTTCTTTATAACAAACAAGAAAAAATATATGTTATACATTTTGCATGAAAAGGGTCTAAAATATTTTTTTAACGTTCAGCAGTAGAAGGACATATGTAGAAGTCAACATACAAAGGTTTTCGAATGTGGTTTTTTAAAAAGCTTTTTTCAATGAATATTTTCTAAAATCATGTTTTAGGCAAAATCCACAATGCAACTAGTTCGGCATGTGAAGGGATACAAAGTTCTTTATAACAAACGAGAAAAATATTTGTTATACATTTTGCATGAAAAGGGTCTAAAATATTTTTTTACGTTCAGCAGTAGAAGGACATATGTAGAATTCAACATACAAAGATTTTCAAATGTGGTTTTTTAAAAAGCTTTTTTCAATGAATATTTTCTAAAATCATGTTTTAGGCAAAATCCACAATGCAACTAGTTCGGCATGTGAAGGGATACAAAGTTCTTTATAACAAACGAGAAAAATATTTGTTATACATTTTGCATGAAAAGGGTCTAAAATATTTTTTACGTTCAGCAGTAGAAGGACATATGTAGAATTCAACATACAAAGGTTTTCAAATGTGGTTTTTTTAAAAAGCTTTTTTCAATGAATATTTTCTAAAATCATGTTTTAGGCTAAATCCACAATGCAACTAGTTCGGCATGTGAAGGGATACAAAGTTCTTTATAACAAACGAGAAAAATATTTGTTATACATTTTGCATGAAAAGGGTCTAAAATATTTTTTTTACGTTCAGCAGTAGAAGGACATATGTAGAATTCAACATACAAAGATTTTCAAATGTGGTTTTTTAAAAAGCTTTTTTCAATGAATATTTTCTAAAATCATGTTTTAGGCAAAATCCACAATGCAACTAGTTCGGCATGTGAAGGGATACAAAGTTCTTTATAACAAACAAGAAAAATATATGTTATACATTTTGCATGAAAAAGGGTCTAAAATATTTTTTAACGTTCAGCAGTAGAAGGACATATGTAGAATTCAACATACAAAGGTTTTTCAAATGTGGTTTTTTAAAAGCTTTTTTCAATGAATATTTTCTAAAATCATGTTTTAGGCAAAATCCACAATGCAACTAGTTCGGCATGTGAAGGGATACAAAGTTCTTTATAACAAACGAGAAAAATATTTGTTATACATTTTGCATGAAAAGGGTCTAAAATATTTTTTTACGTTCAGCAGTAGAAGGACATATGTAGAATTCAACATACAAAGGTTTTCAAATGTGGTTTTTTAAAAAGCTTTTTTCAATGAATATTTTCTAAAATCATGTTTTAGGCTAAATCCACAATGCAACTTGTTCGGCATATGAAGGGATACAAAGTTCTTTATAACAAACGAGAAAAATATTTGTTATACATTTTGCATGAAAAGGGTCTAAAATATTTTGTTTTAGTTCAGCAGTAGAAGGACATATGTAGAATTCAACATACAAAGATTTTCAAATGTGGTTTTTTAAAAGCTTTTTTCAATGAATATTTTCTAAAATCATGTTTTAGGCAAAATCCACAATGCAACTAGTTCGGCATGTGAAGGGATACAAAGTTCTTTATAACAAACAAGAAAAATATTTGTTATACATTTTGCATGAAAAGGGTCTAAAATATTTTTTTTACGTTCAGCAGTAGAAGGACATATGTAGAATTCAACATACAAAGGTTTTCAAATGTGGTTTTTTAAAAAGCTTTTTTCAATGAATATTTTCTAAAATCATGTTTTAGGCAAAATCCACAATGCAACTAGTTCGGCATGTGAAGGGATACAAAGTTCTTTATAACAAAACAAGAAAAATATATGTTATACATTTTGCATGAAAAGGGTCTAAAATATTTTTTTTACGTTCAGCAGTAGAAGGACATATGTAGAATTCAACATACAAAGATTTTCAAATGTGGTTTTTTAAAAAGCTTTTTTCAATGAATATTTTCTAAAATCATGTTTTAGGCAAAATCCACAATGCAACTAGTTCGGCATGTGAAGGGATACAAAGTTCTTTATAACAAACGAGAAAAATATTTGTTATACATTTTGCATGAAAAGGGTCTAAAATATTTTTTTTACGTTCAGCAGTAGAAGGACATATGTAGAATTCAACATACAAAGGTTTTCAAATGTGTTTTTTTAAAAAGCTTTTTTCAATGAATATTTTCTAAAATCATGTTTTAGGCTAAATCCACAATGCAACTTGTTCGGCATATGAAGGGATACAAAGTTCTTTATAACAAACGAGAAAAATATTTGTTATACATTTTGCATGAAAAGGGTCTAAAATATTTTGTTTACGTTCAGCAGTAGAAGGACATATGTAGAATTCAACATACAAAGATTTTCAAATGTGGTTTTTTTAAAAGCTTTTTTCAATGAATATTTTCTAAAATCATGTTTTAGGCAAAATCCACAATGCAACTAGTTCGGCATGTGAAGGGATACAAAGTTCTTTATAACAAACAAGAAAAATATATGTTATACATTTTGCATGAAAAGGGTCTAAAATATTTTTTTAACGTTCAGCAGTAGAAGGACATATGTAGAATTCAACATACAAAGGTTTTCAAATGTGTTTTTTAAAAAGCTTTTTTCAATGAATATTTTCTAAAATCATGTTTTAGGCTAAATCCACAATGCAACTTGTTCGGCATATGAAGGGATACAAAGTTCTTTATAACAAACGAGAAAAATATTTGTTATACATTTTGCATGAAAAGGGTCTAAAATATTTTGTTTACGTTCAGCAGTAGAAGGACATATGTAGAATTCAACATACAAAGATTTTCAAATGTGGTTTTTTAAAAAGCTTTTTTCAATGAATATTTTCTAAAATCATGTTTTAGGCAAAATCCACAATGCAACTAGTTCGGCATGTGAAGGGATACAAAGTTCTTTATAACAAACGAGAAAAATATATGTTATACATTTTGCATGAAAAGGGTCTAAAATATTTTTTTAACGTTCAGCAGTAGAAGGACATATGTAGAATTCAACATACAAAGGTTTTCAAATGTGTTTTTTAAAAAGCTTTTTCAATGAATATTTTCTAAAATCATGTTTTAGGCAAAATCCACAATGCAACTAGTTCGGCATGTGAAGGGATACAAAGTTCTTTATAACAAAACGATAAAAATATTTGTTATACATTTTGCATGAAAAGGGTCTAAAATATTTTTTTACGTTCAGCAGTAGAAGGACATATGTAGAATTCAACATACAAAGATTTTCAAATGTGGTTTTTTAAAAAGCTTTTTTCAATGAATATTTTCTAAAATCATGTTTTAGGCAAAATCCACAATGCAACTAGTTCGGCATGTGAAGGGATACAAAGTTCTTTATAACAAACGAGAAAAATATATGTTATACATTTTGCATGAAAAGGGTCTAAAATATTTTTTTAACGTTCAGCAGTAGAAGGACATATGTAGAAGTCAACATACAAAAGGTTTTCAAATGTGGTTTTTAAAAAGCTTTTTTCAATGAATATTTTCTAAAATCATGTTTTAGGCAAAATCCACAATGCAACTAGTTCGGCATGTGAAGGGATACAAAGTTCTTTATAACAAACGAGAAAAATATATGTTATACATTTTGCATGAAAAGGGTCTAAAATATTTTTTTACGTTCAGCAGTAGAAGGACATATGTAGAATTCAACATACAAAGATTTTCAAATGTGGTTTTTTAAAAGCTTTTTTCAATGAATATTTTCTAAAATCATGTTTTAGGCAAAATCCACAATGCAACTAGTTCGGCATGTGAAGGGATACAAAGTTCTTTATAACAAACGAGAAAAATATTTGTTATACATTTTGCATGAAAAGGGTCTAAAATATTTTTTTACGTTCAGCAGTAGAAGGACATATGTAGAATTCAACATACAAAGGTTTTCAAATGTGGTTTTTTAAAAAAGCTTTTTTCAATGAATATTTTCTAAAATCATGTTTTAGGCAAAATCCACAATGCAACTAGTTCGGCATGTGAAGGGATACAAAGTTCTTTATAACAAACGAGAAAAATATTTGTTATACATTTTGCATGAAAAGGGTCTAAAATATTTTTTTTACGTTCAGCAGTAGAAGGACATATGTAGAATTCAACATACAAAGGTTTTCAAATGTGGTTTTTTAAAAAGCTTTTTTCAATGAATATTTTCTAAAATCATGTTTTAGGCAAAATCCACAATGCAACTAGTTCGGCATGTGAAGGGATACAAAGTTCTTTATAACAAACGAGAAAAATATTTGTTATACATTTTGCATGAAAAGGGTCTAAAATATTTTTTTTACGTTCAGCAGTAGAAGGACATATGTAGAATTCAACATACAAAGGTTTTCAAATGTGGTTTTTTAAAAAGCTTTTTTCAATGAATATTTTCTAAAATCATGTTTTAGGCAAAATCCACAATGCAACTAGTTCGGCATGTGAAGGGATACAAAGTTCTTTATAACAAACGAAAAAAATATTTGTTATACATTTTGCATGAAAAGGGTCTAAAATATTTTTTTACGTTCAGCAGTAGAAGGACATATGTAGAATTCAACATACAAAGGTTTTCAAATGTGGTTTTTTAAAAAGCTTTTTTCAATGAATATTTTCTAAAATCATGTTTTAGGCTAAATCCACAATGCAACTTGTTCGGCATGTGAAGGGATACAAAGTTCTTTATAACAAACGAGAAAAATATTTGTTATACATTTTGCATGAAAAGGGTCTAAAATATTTTGTTTACGTTCAGCAGTAGAAGGACATATGTAGAATTCAACATACAAAGATTTTCAAATGTGGTTTTTTTAAAAAGCTTTTTTCAATGAATATTTTCTAAAATCATGTTTTAGGCAAAATCCACAATGCAACTAGTTCGGCATGTGAAGGGATACAAAGTTCTTTATAACAAACAAGAAAAATATTTGTTATACATTTTGCATGAAAAGGGTCTAAAATATTTTTTTACGTTCAGCAGTAGAAGGACATATGTAGAATTCAACATACAAAGGTTTTCAAATGTGTTTTTAAAAAAAGCTTTTTAAAATGAATATTTTCTAAAATCATGTTTTAGGCTAAATCCACAATGCAACTTGTTCGGCATATGAAGGGATACAAATTTCTTTATAACAAACGAGAAAAATATTTGTTATACATTTTGCATGAAAAGGGTCTAAAATATTTTGTTTACGTTCAGCAGTAGAAGGACATATGTAGAATTCAACATACAAAGATTTTCAAATGTGGTTTTTTAAAAAGCTTTTTTCAATGAATATTTTCTAAAATCATGTTTTAGGCAAAATCCACAATGCAACTAGTTCGGCATGTGAAGGGATACAAAGTTCTTTATAACAAACAAGAAAAATATATGTTATACATTTTTGCATGAAAAGGGTCTAAAATATTTTTTTAACGTTCAGCACTAGAAGGACATATGTAGAATTCAACATACAAAGGTTTTCAAATGTGTTTTTTAAAAAGCCTTTTTTCAATGAATATTTTCTAAAATCATGTTTTAGGCAAAATCCACAATGCAACTAGTTCGGCATGTGAAGGGATACAAAGTTCTTTATAACAAACGAGAAAAATATTTGTTATACATTTTGCATGAAAAGGGTCTAAAATATTTTTTTACGTTCAGCAGTAGAAGGACATATGTAGAATTCAACATACAAAGATTTTCAAATGTGGTTTTTTAAAAGCTTTTTTCAATGAATATTTTCTAAAATCATGTTTTAGGCAAAATCCACAATGGAACTAGTTCGGCATGTGAAGGGATACAAAGTTCTTTATAACAAACAAGAAAAATATATGTTATACATTTTGCATGAAAAGGGTCTAAAATATTTTTTAACGTTCAGCACTAGAAGGACATATGTAGAATTCAACATACAAAGGTTTTCAAATGTGTTTTTTAAAAAGCTTTTTTCAATGAATATTTTCTAAAATCATGTTTTAGGCAAAATCCACAATGCAACTAGTTCGGCATGTGAAGGGATACAAAGTTCTTTATAACAAAACGAGAAAAATATTTGTTATACATTTTGCATGAAAAGGGTCTAAAATATTTTTTTAACGTTCAGCAGTAGAAGGACATATGTAGAATTCAACATACAAAGATTTTCAAATGTGGTTTTTTAAAAAGCTTTTTTCAATGAATATTTTCTAAAATCATGTTTTAGGCAAAATCCACAATGCAACTAGTTCGGCATGTGAAGGGATACAAAGTTCTTTATAACAAACGAGAAAAATATTTGTTATACATTTTGCATGAAAAGGGTCTAAAATATTTTTTTTACGTTCAGCAGTAGAAGGACATATGTAGAATTCAACATACAAAGGTTTTCAAATGTGTTTTTTTAAAAAGCTTTTTTCAATGAATATTTTCTAAAATCATGTTTTAGGCTAAATCCACAATGCAACTTGTTCGGCATATGAAGGGATACAAAGTTCTTTATAACAAACGAGAAAAATATTTGTTATACATTTTGCATGAAAAGGGTCTAAAATATTTTGTTTACGTTCAGCAGTAGAAGGACATATGTAGAATTCAACATACAAAGATTTTCAAATGTGGTTTTTTAAAAGCTTTTTTCAATGAATATTTTCTAAAATCATGTTTTAGGCAAAATCCACAATGCAACTAGTTCGGCATGTGAAGGGATACAAAGTTCTTTATAACAAACGAGAAAAATATATGTTATACATTTTGCATGAAAAGGGTCTAAAATATTTTTTTAACGTTCAGCAGTAGAAGGACATATGTAGAATTCAACATACAAAGGTTTTCAAATGTGGTTTTTTAAAAAGCTTTTTTCAATGAATATTTTCTAAAATCATGTTTTAGGCAAAATCCACAATGCAACTAGTTCGGCATGTGAAGGGATACAAAGTTCTTTATAACAAACGAGAAAAATATTTGTTATACATTTTGCATGAAAAGGGTCTAAAATATTTTGTTTTAGTTCAGCAGTAGAAGGACATATGTAGAATTCAACATACAAAGATTTTCAAATGTGGTTTTTTAAAAAGCTTTTTTCAATGAATATTTTCTAAAATCATGTTTTAGGCAAAATCCACAATGCAACTAGTTCGGCATGTGAAGGGATACAAAGTTCTTTATAACAAACAAGAAAAATATATGTTATACATTTTGCATGAAAAGGGTCTAAAATATTTTTTTAACGTTCAGCAGTAGAAGGACATATGTAGAATTCAACATACAAAGGTTTTCAAATGTGGTTTTTAAAAGCCTTTTTCAATGAATATTTTCTAAAATCATGTTTTAGGCAAAATCCACAATGCAACTAGTTCGGCATGTGAAGGGATACAAAGTTCTTTATAACAAACGAAAAAAATATTTGTTATACATTTTGCATGAAAAGGGTCTAAAATATTTTTTACGTTCAGCAGTAGAAGGACATATGTAGAATTCAACATACAAAGATTTTCAAATGTGGTTTTTAAAAAGCTTTTTTCAATGAATATTTTCTAAAATCATGTTTTAGGCAAAATCCACAATGGAACTAGTTCGGCATATGAAGGGATACAAAGTTCTTTATAACAAACAAGAAAAATATATGTTATACATTTTGCATGAAAAAGGGTCTAAAATATTTTTTTAACGTTCAGCACTAGAAGGACATATGTAGAATTCAACATACAAAGGTTTTCAAATGTGGTTTTTAAAAAGCTTTTTTCAATGAATATTTTCTAAAATCATGTTTTAGGCAAAATCCACAATGCAACTAGTTCGGCATGTGAAGGGATACAAAGTTCTTTATAACAAACGAGAAAAATATTTGTTATACATTTTGCATGAAAAGGGTCTAAAATATTTTTTTACGTTCAGCAGTAGAAGGACATATGTAGAATTCAACATACAAAGGTTTTCAAATGTGGTTTTTAAAAGCTTTTTTCAATGAATATTTTCTAAAATCATGTTTTAGGCAAAATCCACAATGCAACTAGTTCGGCATGTGAAGGGATACAAAGTTCTTTATAACAAACGATACAAATATTTGTTATACATTTTGCATGAAAAGGGTCTAAAATATTTTTTTACGTTCAGCAGTAGAAGGACATATGTAGAATTCAACATACAAAGGTTTTCAAATGTGTTTTTTTAAAAAGCTTTTTTCAATGAATATTTTCTAAAATCATGTTTTAGGCTAAATCCACAATGCAACTAGTTCGGCATATGAAGGGATACAAAGTTCTTTATAACAAACGAGAAAAAAATATTTGTTATACATTTTGCATGAAAAGGGTCTAAAATATTTTGTTTACGTTCAGCAGTAGAAGGACATATGTAGAATTCAACATACAAAGGTTTTCAAATGTGGTTTTTTAAAAGCTTTTTCAATGAATATTTTCTAAAATCATGTTTTAGGCAAAATCCACAATGCAACTAGTTCGGCATATGAAGGGATACAAAGTTCTTTATAACAAACGAGAAAAAATATTTGTTATACATTTTGCATGAAAAGGGTCTAAAATATTTTTTTAACGTTCAGCAGTAGAAGGACATATGTAGAATTCAACATACAAAGATTTTCAAATGTGGTTTTTTAAAAGCTTTTTTCAATGAATATTTTCTAAAATCATGTTTTAGGCAAAATCCACAATGCAACTAGTTCGGCATGTGAAGGGATACAAAGTTCTTTATAACAAACAAGAAAAATATTTGTTATACATTTTGCATGAAAAGGGTCTAAAATATTTTTTTACGTTCAGCAGTAGAAGGACATATGTAGAATTCAACATACAAAGTTTTTCAAATGTGTTTTTAAAAAAAGCCTTTTTCAATGAATATTTTCTAAAATCATGTTTTAGGCAAAATCCACAATGCAACTAGTTCGGCATATGAAGGGATACAAAGTTCTTTATAACAAACAAGAAAAATATATGTTATACATTTTGCATGAAAAGGGTCTAAAATATTTTTTTAACGTTCAGCACTAGAAGGACATATGTAGAATTCAACATACAAAGATTTTCAAATGTGGTTTTTAAAAAGTTTTTTCAATGAATATTTTCTAAAATCATGTTTAGGGCAAAATCCACAATGCAACTAGTTCGGCATGTGAAGGGATACAAAGTTCTTTATAACAAACGAGAAAAATATTTGTTATACATTTTGCATGAAAAGGGTCTAAAATATTTTTTTACGTTCAGCAGTAGAAGGACATATGTAGAATTCAACATACAAAGATTTTCAAATGTGGTTTTTAAAAAGCTTTTTCAATGAATATTTTCTAAAATCATGTTTTAGGCAAAATCCACAATGCAACTAGTTCGGCATATGAAGGGATACAAAGTTCTTTATAACAAACAAGAAAAATATTTGTTATACATTTTGCATGAAAAGGGTCTAAAATATTTTTTTAACGTTCAGCACTAGAAGGACATATGTAGAATTCAACATACAAAGGTTTTTCAAATGTGGTTTTTAAAAAGCTTTTTTCAATGAATATTTTCTAAAATCATGTTTTAGGCTAAATCCACAATGCAACTAGTTCGGCATATGAAGGGATACAAAGTTCTTTATAACAAACGAGAAAAATATTTGTTATACATTTTGCATGAAAAGGGTCTAAAATATTTTTTTACGTTCAGCAGTAGAAGGACATATGTAGAATTCAACATACAAAGATTTTCAAATGTGGGTTTTTTAAAAGCTTTTTTCAATGAATATTTTCTAAAATCATGTTTTAGGCAAAATCCACAATGCAACTTGTTCGGCATATGAAGGGATACAAAGTTCTTTATAACAAGAGAAAAATATTTGTTATACATTTTGCATGAAAAGGGTCTAAAATATTTTTACGTTCAGCAGTAGAAGGACATATGTAGAATTCAACATACAAAGATTTTCAAATGTGGTTTTTAAAAGCTTTTTTCAATGAATATTTTCTAAAATCATGTTTTAGGCAAAATCCACAATGCAACTAGTTCGGCATGTGAAGGGATACAAAGTTCTTTATAACAAACGAGAAAAATATTTGTTATACATTTTGCATGAAAAGGGTCTAAAATATTTTTTTAACGTTCAGCAGTAGAAGGACATATGTAGAATTCAACATACAAAGATTTTCAAATGTGGTTTTTAAAAGCCTTTTTTCAATGAATATTTACTAAAATCATGTTTTAGGCAAAATCCACAATGGAACTAGTTCGGCATATGAAGGGATACAAAGTTCTTTATAACAAACAAGAAAAATATATGTTATACATTTTGCATGAAAAGGGTCAAAAATATTTTTTTAACGTTCAGCACTAGAAGGACATATGTAGAATTCAACATACAAAGTTTTTCAAATGTGTTTTTTAAAAAGCCTTTTTCAATGAATATTTTCTAAAATCATGTTTTAGGCAAAATCCACAATGCAACTAGTTCGGCATGTGAAGGGATACAAAGTTCTTTATAACAAACGATAAAAATATTTGTTATACATTTTGCATGAAAAGGGTCTAAAATATTTTTTTACGTTCAGCAGTAGAAGGACATATGTAGAATTCAACATACAAAGGTTTTCAAATGTGTTTTTTTAAAAGCTTTTTCAATGAATATTTTCTAAAATCATGTTTTAGGCAAAATCCACAATGCAACTTGTTCGGCATATGAAGGGATACAAAGTTCTTTATAACAAACAAGAGAAAATATTTGTTATACATTTTGCATGAAAAGGGTCTAAAATATTTTGTTTACGTTCAGCAGTAGAAGGACATATGTAGAATTCAACATACAAAGATTTTCAAATGTGGTTTTTTAAAAAGCTTTTTTCAATGAATATTTTCTAAAATCATGTTTTAGGCAAAATCCACAATGCAACTAGTTCGGCATGTGAAGGGATACA